>NC_049213.1:6963686-7230009 GCF_013347855.1 Anguilla anguilla
TGTACGAGCGTGTGTGCGTGTGTGTGTGTGTGTGTGTGCGTGTGTGTGTGATGGAACTCGGAATGATTGCGGCCATTTTGTCACATTGATTGTTATCTGGGCGAGCGAGCTGTTTAAAATTCAGAGAGATGGATAGTCACTCGCAGCAAAAAAAAAAAGTCATGAAAAGCCCAGTATGTTAATTAATAGTCCCTTACAATCACCTGCTGGACTGAGTAATGGCTCCCGGGCTAACCTTCATCATTAATAACGGCTGCTGCTGTAGCCCATGCTGCGTTTAACACTCGCACGTCCGCATGTACTGAGCAGGCGGTAATGAAGTGGCCTGTCCCTTTAAAAAAAATCCCCGAAACATCAGCATTTATCTGGGTTTAGTACACATTACTGCTGCAGTAATGGAACATTAGTATTCTAAAATATTCTAATTCGTTTAAGACGTACAGCTCTGCAATGTATAAACATTAGTCACCCGCGCTTTAAAAATGAATATAAACCTGTTTTCAATAGCACTTTCTGTTAAAAAAGTTATTACTGCAATAAAGAGATGTTACATAAATCAATAAATAAATAAATAAATAAATAAATAAACCTGCAGAGCAAAATCATCAAATGTATGAATATCTTTCACGAAAGAGGCAGGTTTTGTGAAGAAAATTAATCTTTAAAACAAATAACCTTAAAATGCACTGACTGCATTGTTGTCTCTACCTTTTTCTTTTCCTGTGGGTTGCCATTTGCCAACCAGAAATTAAAGTTTCATTATTTTTGCCATGTCCAGCTAGGAAAATCATTCCCCTGTGGTAAGCTCACTCATTTCTACAACAATAATTACCATGCAATTTTCAGCCAGAAACAATAATAAAAGTTATTATACAGCAACAAGAAACAATTATCTTTTATTTATGACAGAAAGGCTGACCTTATTGGATCATATTTTGCATATTTTGTTTGGATGTGATTAACATGGACAGCGTTTGTCTGGTACTCAACGGAAACTGCCCACTGAAAAATGCTAGCACAATAAAGTTAAACAACAAATTAGAGTGCATGCACACACACACACACACACACACACACACAAACACCTGCATAAACACACATGCACTCACACATTGACACACGTGCACACACATAAATTTACACACATACATGAACACACACATGTATGCAGACACATACAGACACAAGTACACACACACACACATACACATACAGACACCTGCATAAACACACACATACATCTACTGTACATACACTCACATATTGGTATTACAGAATATTGGTATGCATCACTTGAACTCGATGGTCAGTAATTATTATCTCATAAAAAACACGTTTTCAACGTACAAAAATGCCAAGTTACTAAAAAGTATTGATATCAAAATGACGCCAAGTTACGATACTACAAACAATATAGGCTATCTTGCCTCACCGAAATGACATAAGATGTATCTCAAAGCAATGCTACCCAATATTTCCTCAGTTCTTTCAAGTCACTTGGCCCTGTGTATAAGCATGCACTACATGAACAGGCCAAATATATGTGTGGATGGCTCTCTCACAGTCAAGATTGACTGAATAGGTGTGTGTATGTCCAATTTGTATTGGTATGTAGGCCTATGTATTTCGCTGCCCAGGCTTTCTGTTGCGTGAATGATAGTATGTTTCTTGGTACAAGTGTGTTCGTGAATGTGAATGTAAGATGCTGCCAGGGAAATGTCCCCATGCGGATAAAGAAGTTCTCTATGTATGTATGTACAATATGTGTTTTACATGCAGTATTTATTGTACGTAGCAAATATACAATAACTTGCACATGTACTCAAATTCAGTTCAGAAGCAAGTATAAACATGTTTTCTGGAGAAATGTGCTTCCTGTCGTTGCTCAGCAGCAGTTCTGTACATTAATGAATTTATACATTAATTTCAATGTACAATGTTCAATGTGTTCCATGAGGCAATTCGAAATATTTGTCTCTTTGATCTGACAGAAAGTTTGCATGATATTGTGAAATGGTAAGATTAGAAAACACAGGGCCAAGTGACTTGAAAGAACTGAGGAAATATTGGGTAGCATTGCTTTGAGATACATCTTATGTCATTTCGGTGAGGCAAGATAGCCTATATTGTTTGTAGTATCGTAACTTGGCGTCATTTTGATATCAATACTTTTTAGTAACTTGGCATTTTTGTACGTTGAAAACGTGTTTTTTATGAGATATCAGTTCTTTTTGCAAAGCGTTTTATTATGAGAGTGAGAAATGCGACCCTGCAAGAAACGGTTGTGGATTATGGCTATCGTTTTGTGAATCTGTACAGTCTGATGAGCGTGTACCGTTCAGCAGTTTCGGTTTGCTATATATGTAAAACAGTGTCTGTGAGAAAGGATGCAATGGCGTAAGCGTAAACGCATCAGAAACGCAGATGGAATATGGTATGTACTCACGGATTTGACGTCCATCCAACGAGCCTTGACTGACAAAATAATCAACACGCCCGTAGAATTATAACTCCCTAGGTCGCAACTTGTGTAGCCTTCTGTCCTGCTCCGTTGTCTGTTATTTCGTGGAGATGCACTATTAGTGTTTGTAAGGTTTATCCTTCTGTCCTGCTCCATTGTCTGTTATTTCGTGGAGATGCACTTTTAGTGTTTGTAAGGTTTATAAGGCATTTTGATAGGCTAATCTGCAGGTAGGAATCCTCTTCGCCGTTTTGCTAAACTAGAACCGGAAAACATGATAGTGGAGAATAGGAGCAGACGCATATGTCCCAGCAGGCTTTGCATATGAGAGAATAACAACAGTGTGAGAGAAATTAAAATGAAATTACGAAATTCCGTAGTTGAAACAATATGTTTTTAGCAGAATGGGCATGTAGGTGAAGGTTGACATGATCACGGAGTATAGTGCGAAGAAAATGGAGTGACCATGAGCGAGCTTATATTCCTTATGAAATGGTATATATAACAGTCGGTATTGAACATTGGTTGTTGAAGTGGAGGGTCAAATAACATTGCACACATTATTTACCTGTAATGTAATCTATTGCACGAATGTGTTTTTCTCATGTTCAGTGCTAGTAGTTATACTTATGAGTGAATCATGATTTTAAATGTAATGTTTTAATGCGGAGTTGCAGAACGTACATACGTAGTAATTGTGTGTAGCCTATGTGGCTAGATAGAGAACAGGGCGAGATAACATGGATGTAGAAACGTGGCGTTTGCTGATATTAAGGTTTTGTACAGTAGCCAAGTGAAGAAATATAGTTAGTAGAAATGGCACAGTGGTGAACCGGTGTAACTTTTAAATAAAAGGAATACATTTGCGTCATGAAATGCATATGGGTGGCCGTGAGTGAGTGAGGTTTACCAGTCTGTGACTTCGTTAGCTAATGCCATAGCTATGCAATGCGTGAAATATCATTAGCGAACCTGCCGGTAGTTTTAAAGAAGAACACAAGCCAGTAAGCACAGAAGAGCTTCAGTTGAATCCATATGGCTTAGCAATATTGTAGCCGGTCAATAACTGAACGTACAGACGGTAAGTCATAATGCATATATCTTAGCAATATTGTAGCCGGTTAATAACTGAACGGTGAACGGCGGGTAGATATGGTGCAAAAGCAATAATTAAGAAGTAGTAGACAATTATTAGTGAGGGTCGAAGCAAGTTAAAGAAACGGGTTCCAAGCTGGGCTTGAACATACGACCCAGTGTTCCCAAGCCTGTAACCTTACCCACTAGGCCACGGATGGATTAGCTGTTCAACCTGCGGAGTTGCGGAATGTACATAAGTACTAATTGTTTGTAGCGTATGTGGGTAGATAGAGAACAGGGCGAGGTAACAGGAATGTAGAAACGTGGCGTTTGCTGATATTAAGGTTTTGTACGGTAGCCAAGTGAAGAAATATAGTTAGTAGAAATGGCACAGTGGTGAACTGGTGTAACTTTTAAATAAAAGTAATACATTTGCGTCATGAAATGCATATGGGTGGCCGTGAGTGAGTGAGGTTTACCAGTGTGTGACTTCGTAAGCTAATGCCATAGCTATGCAATGCGTGAAATATCATTAGCAAACCTGCCGGTGGTTTTAAAGAACACAGGCCAGTAAGCACAGAAGAGCTCCCGTTGAATCCATGTGGCTTAGCAATATTGTAGCCGGTCAATAACCCAACGTACAGACGGTAAGTCATAATGCATATATCTTAGCAATATTGTAGCCGGTTAATAACTGAACGGTCAACGGCGGGTAGAAATGGTGCAAAAGCAATAATTAAGAAGTAGTAGACAATTATTAGTGAGGATCGAAGCAGGTTAAAGAAACGTGTTTCAAGCTGGGCTTGAACATACGACCCAGTGTTATCAAGCCTGTAACCTTACCCACTAGGCCACGGATGGATTAGCTGTTCAAATTGCGGAGTTGCAGAATGTACACAAGTAGTAATTGTTTGTAGCGTATGTGGCTAGATAGAGAACAGAGCGAGGTAACATGAATGTAGAAATAGAAGCGTGGCGTTTGCTTATATGAAAGTTTTGTACGGTAGCCAAGTGAAGAAATATAGTTAATAGAAATGGCACAGTGGTGAACTGGTGTAACTTTTTAATGAAAGGAATACATTTGCCGTGACTTCGTTAGCTAATGCCATAGCTATGCAATGCGTGAAATATCATTAGCAAACCTGCCGGTGGTTTTAAAGAACACAGGCCAGTAAGCACAGAAGAGCTCCCGTTGAATCCATGTGGCTTAGCAATATTGTAGCCGGTTAATAACTGAACGGTGAACGGCGGGTAAATATGGTGCAAAAGCAATAATTGATAAGTAGGCTAGTAGACAATTATTAGTGAGGGTTGAAGCAGGTTAAAGAAATGTGTTCTAAGCTGGTCTCGAACCTCCGACCCCATGTTCCCAAGACTGTAACCTTACCCACTAGGCCACAGGTGGACTAGCTGTTTAAACGGGAAATGTTTCAGAATACAAATGTATGGGTATTTTGCGTGTGTATGCGCGTTTTTGATTGGGTCGTGTAGGGCAGATTTGGCTGGTGTTAGTGAAATGTCCAATGGGGAGACATGTTGTTAGTGGGATAGGCGGCAGGAAAAATAAGAATGAGAAGAAGAAGAAGAAGAAGAAGAAGAAGAAGAAGAAGAAGAAGAAGAAGAAGGAGAAAACGCAAAATCCCCTTAGTTTGGGGCTTTATTGTGTGGACATGTGAAGTTGTTTATGAATTCTGTCTGTTGAAATGGGGTCAGAATGTACAGAATTTAATGTTTTTAAGGGCTGAGTGTCTGTGGCTGTTGTGGTTATTTCTGTGGGGAACCCTGAAAAGTGCCAAACTCTCGGTGCTGTATAGGTATGGGGGCATGCCCCCGCCAAGGCGTAACTTGGCGGGATGGCATACCTGCCATCCCAATAACAGTGAGAGATGATTGATATGCAAAGGACAGAACTATTGCACATAGAGGTTACATGCTTCTTAGAGTTAGACTATGTGTGTCTGTGTGTGTGTGTATGTGTGTGAGTGTGTGTGTGTGTGTGTGTGTGTGTGTGCACGCACGTGATGTATATGTTCTCTTTTCTGAATGGCAAAACACAGTTTTGTATGAATACATTTATACATAGTATACATTTCAGTATTTACTGTATTTACATTACAGGTTTACTGAACACTTGCCTGTATATGGGCATAAAAGTAGAAAAACATTCATTTAAATAATCTGCACTGAAACAAGAACAACTGAAGGCTGCAGAACAACCAGCAGTAGCAAACTACTTTATATTGATTCACTCCATTAACTGGGCTAGTATATTTATTAGCATACTTGTTCATCTGTTTTACTAGCTGATTGGTACACGTAAACATTAGTTGGTACTTACTGAACACAAAATAAGCTTTTTAAATACAGAACTCCCCGGCATTACAGTGTGAGTGACAGTGTTTGTGAAGCAAGTGAGCAGTTTGAAATCTGCGTCCCCGGTGCTCAGAGATACAGTCGGTGCTTCCATGGCACACTGTGGGGATTAACTGATAACGCCCCTTCTCGGCTTTGTGCAGTCATGAATACAACCTTTCGGTAAGGCCAGGTGAAGGTCTGCCACTGTTTGCACCGACGCAAGGGCAAACAACGGAAATGTCACAATGATGATTGAAAAAAAAAAAATGCCCATCACAGGAAGTGGAATAAGGGCTCTGGTCCCTATAGTTCCTGATATTTCCCTTCTATAAATGACGTACTCCAAGCATAACCAGAGCCAGCGCGTGCACTGGTACCATCTCATGCAGTCCAATGTCAGCTTAGAGGGAAATTAAAATAGTGTATTGAAGCGAGATGTAAATGTACGTTGTGTTACTCAAAGTCCATTTTGGGTGATGTGGGTATACCTCCCAATTGCTGCTGGATTAGCAAAGTGAGGAGTATCTTTAGAAGTGGAAATGAGCCCACCCCCTATCCCCCCCCCCCCCCCCCCCCCCCACACAATTTAAATGTTCAACTTTTTTTCAGAGAGAGTGATAACATTGTATTTTTCCCTGGGAAAGTTGTTTGTGTCACAGTAATTGTTTAATTTACATTTTCTAATTGTTCTCTCGTCGCTCTTTGAGGAGAGTTTTTTGGCATCAAGATTCACCGAGCAGTTTTAACATTTGTATTAAATATGAAAACACCCCGCGTAGTCAGCAACTTGTTTTGTTGTTGCCGATAACAGATAACATCATCACTGAGCAAAATTTAGCTGAAGACAATGGTCTTTGTTGTGTCAGCAATCTTTGCCCTTATTGTTCTAATAATGGCCAGTGGTCCCTACCCCCCACCCAAATTTTGCCTCCTTCATCATCGTTTCTAGCGTCAGCAGCTCTGTCAGTTTAGTGCTGATAATTGCATATTATAAATTTTAACCTTGGAGTATGAAGAAAACCAACCCCCCCCCACCCGCATAAGGTAATTCATAAGGAGTCCTGTGCTGGTAAGACAATTCACAAAACTTACAAATTCAGTTTTTAAAAAGCTGTGTTACAGTACAGTATGTAAAGACAAAAAAAAAAAAAAAAACATTTTTTCACTGTATTTACAGTGTAACCCTTATGTTCCATGAGTTTTTTTGTGTTGAATGAATCTGTTTTCATTTGTCTAACTCATAATTGTATTCACTTATTCTTAGAATGAGCTCAGCCGACTCAGTCTAGGACTCTGAGTAGACAGGTTGGAGGGAAGGGGAGGAGTTCAGAAAATGGAGGGGAAAAGTAGCAAGAGGAAGGGCGTGGCTGGTTAAGGTGGAGGGCACAATCAAAGAACTAGGAAGTCGGTGTTTAGAGGCCTAGTTTTATCTCTGTCGCAAGTAGCAGATCTGCTAAAAAGTCTTGAGAAAACATTTGTAACACAAGGTTGAAGAATTATGTTTCTGTGGATAATTGGATTCCTTGGTTTGCCCTGACTGTTGGATTGTTTGGACCAGTTTTATGTATTTGTTTGACACACTCATCGTGGGACCCTACAAGTGGTGGAGACTTGGGTGAGCTCAACCTTTTTTTCTTGATGGTTGTTATCTTTTTTTTTTGCTGAGGATCAGACATTTTGGTTTGCAAATTTGTATATGTATATTTTACTTTGGAGTTTATTTTTTGTGGCATATACATGGGACTTTGCTGAGAAACCGAACTGACCAAAACAGGAGGGTTAGCACAGCATAGACGTGAACAATACTGGTGTTGTTTGTTGAATGTGTTTGTCGTCATAAGAAACCCAGGGATTTGTAGCAAAAAAAAATGTTATAAAAATGGAGAAATGTTATAACGGTTAAATCATTCAGCAGATGCTGTTAGCTAAAGCGACTTCCAAAAGTGCATTTTGCGCACTAAGCCAAGACCACAGGAGTTAAAACCCTACAAGACCTGCAAGATAGAGGGAGAGAAGGATTTCTGACAGAAATAATGAGTTAAGCAGAACCACTGAGGAGGACTTTGAAAAGGTGCATTTTGGACAGTTTGTGGGGAAGCCTGACTTATTGCCGAAGGTTATTCCAGCTAAAGGGGGGGTGAGGGGGAGAAGAACTGGAGTTAGGGAAGGGGGCTGCCGGGGCTCAGAGAGATGGGGCAGCCAGGCAGTCACCCCGCATCTGAAATCAACCCACAACAGGAAAAGGTTGGTCACGAGCCAAAGAAGAGGTCACGTGTTTTTGTGACGGTGTGTGCATGGATGCATGCATGCGCGTGTTCGGTCGCAGCTATTGCGGATTCACGCTTTTTAAAAAATAAATAAGCAAAGTGCACCAGGCCTGGTCTTGCCTTTTTTTTGTCCTCGCACTATGGTTATGGTTATGTGTCATCAGACCAAAGCAAATTCCTTGTATGTGAAACCTACTTGGCAACGAACCTGTTTCAGAATCTGATATATATATATATATATATAGGCTAGTGCTTTTCTTGCAACTCAGGGCACTTTACATGCTTTGGTCAGGAATCGAACCCAGGTCTCCCACATGTCAAACAGAAATTCTACCACTGAGCTGACCTTACAAGAAAAAGAGGACAACGGAACGTTGTTTGCACAGACAGTTCTACTCTTTGATGAAATACAAATGGGTACAACGTAGAAGAAAGAGACGAATCCCTTTTTTGGTATCGATCCTATTGACGCTAGAATCGATCTTCAAAACCAGATGTCGTATCTGTAGTATCGATACTTTTGGTATCGATCTGCCCACCCCTACTGCACAGGTGTTTAAAGAGGTACAGACTTGGTGTATTTTTAGTTAACATATCAACAAGACTGCACCACACCCTGACAGAAAGGTGTCATTACTCCCACTCCAGACACCAGAATGAGCCGGAAGCAAGGAAATGTAGCCAGAGAAAAAGCTTACTGTGCGTGAAAATATTCTGTCACCCTCAATATTTCGTCTCTTGTTTGTCCTGACGATTCGTTCTGACATCTGCAAGTGGAGTATCTGAGAAGAAACTGCTTGATTCCTATTTGTATTACTGATATGCTCCTTCCTGCCGGTGTCAAATCACAAAATGGCTCTTGTGCCGAATCAAAAGGAACACCTGACCTCTACAGGCATTGAATCGGGCGTGCTTGTCTTTCCGCAAAAGTTGAGACAATTGCCTTGCTTAAACTGCTCCCGTAGGTCATTTGATTGTGAGATGAGGACCTGTCCGCGAATTGGGAAAGGAATCTGGTTTTGACAGAAACGATCCATTCTGAGTGTCTGTGATATGTGGCAGTTTGTAGAGAAGACGGACTTGGTGCCCTTCTGGAGGGGACTGTGCATAATGCATGGGGAAAACAGGGACGATACAAGTGTCACAGCTGCATGGGAGAAGAGCAACACAACCGTAGCATGAAAGATATTAAAAATTTCATAGTGTTGGGCCCAATTAGATAAGCTTATTAGACAAACGCGTGCGGTTACTGCCGCAAAATTAACACCAGTTGCTGGAACAAAGTCGGGGATAGTACTGGGATGACACATTCAGTTCAGCAATCCCCATCATCCACTTTGCATAGCAGACTGTCACAGTTTTTGGTTAGGTATTGCAACCCGGTCCCTCCCCGTCCTTTGGCTGAGAAATCCCCATTAGGAATGTAGCAGCAACAGAAGGCATACCACAGGGATCTGGATTCTGCGTTTAGAAAGCTGGAGCGAGGATCAGGTTGGAAATGGCGCAGTCGACAGCAAGCTTTCATCAGACTAACGGGTCTTGGAAAGAGGCCTCAATTCTCTGTCACTTGGAAGAATACAACTGATAACTAATAAAGACTTAAACATTGACTACAGTCATAGAGGCCAAAATGAAATATTTCTAGAATATGTCACTTCTAAACACAAGAGCTGGAGGACTGATAGGCCGTCTCTGTTCTGTGAGCTTTTCAATACTGGTTTGTAGGATGAAAATAGGGTCTCTTTGGCACAGATTGGTAAGGTGAATATGGTCATTAAAAGCGCAAATTTGTAAAGTAAATATAGTTTTTAAAAGCAGAGATTAGTAAGGTGAATATAGGGCATAAAAGAACCAGTTAGTAAAGTGAATATAGTTGGTAAATTTATAAAACTATCTACCTAGCTAGCTGGCATGCCAGGCTATCTAGTTTAGGAAGCTATTTAGCTAGGTGACCATTCTGTCTTCCGTCCACACACGGAATCAGTGTCTTAATAGGAATCAGACTGTTGGGCCCATCCACACACTGGCACAGAGCCTGAACAGGTACCAGATTGTGGGGCCCATCCACACACTTATGTTAATGCGCATCCCAGAGAAGCCTTACTCCAGTGGCGTGGAGGAGTTAAATAGTCAACCAGAGCTTTGTCTTCAGTTCTGAGGTAATCCTTAAGAGAAAACAAAGACATACTTTGCATTTCCATATAAATTGTGTTCATAGAAACATTGGTTTAATTACCTTCTATTCAAGCTTTTGTGAGAATTTTTTTGATCAGCCACATTTATTTAATTATATTCCAGGCTTTTGAATCTGAGATGGTTGTTCTAATTGCAAATGACAAAATGCAATTGTATCAGTATTCTTGTCATCGAAGCAGTCTTTTCTTCCATTTAGAAAAAAAAACACCTTACAAAATTACAACTATGACAAACAAATCTTTGTTTATGGATTGTAATTCCACATACCTTCAGCCTCTGTGAAGATGGAAAACCTAGCATAGCCATTGGTGCATATCTAAAGGTAGCGTATCTGAGCCCATTTTAGAATTTTTAAGATGCATTACATTCAGGCATTTAACAGACGCATTTAGACAGAGCGTAATACATAGCTCACATTCTTAAGCACACTGCCCATTCATACAGCAGGATATGTACTGAAGCCATTCTGGTTAAGTACCTTCCCCAAGTGTATAGCGGTAATGCCTCTGGTGGAAATCAAACCTGCAACCCCAGAGGTTATGGTTATACACTTTGTTGTACGTCGCTCTGGATAAGAGCGTCTGCCAAATGCCTGTAATGTAATAATGTAATGTAAAAGCCAAGTTGCCTGTGCTACTCTACCGCCTCATTATGCTACACCATGGCACAGTACACATCGCCCCCTGCAGGACGGGAGGGTTCAGTTCACAAGCACACTCCTATTTCTCACTCTGGCTTCAGCACGGTGGGGATGAGCCAGCTTAGACACTGGTCACATTCTCAGAGGCTGGTTTTAACAGAAGTGCAGTTGCACTAATACCTGCTCACACACTTCCCTGTCTCTCATAGATTGTTCGAAAGACCACCTTCAGTGAGCTGATGCATTTGGTCAGAAGGCATTGTTTAAATCCTGAGGTGCAATACGTTTGCAGACCGAGATGAAGCTTGGCACACAAGGCTGAAATGATAAATGTAAATTCATTTCTAATTACAGATAAAGGGTGTTCAATTGAAAATATGTTTAATTTAATTGAAGATTATATGCAATGATAAGCACATTCATTTCTAAGAAGAAGAACAAGTGATGAGGATGTAATGCTTGCCTATTTAATGGGCCTGGATTATGAAATTATGAAGGAAAAAGCAGATGAGAGATTAGATTTGAGTGTCCAAAGCTGGTAAAATCAGCAAGTTCCTCAGTTATGCTGCATTTTGCATCTGGATCCATATGAACATTCTACAACTATGACAAAAGTGTTCGATTTTCTGAATACATTTGGGATAAATCTACACGAAGATGCTACAGTAACAACCTCATTAAAACATCACTGAAACCAAAGTAAGAATGGTATATTAGGCCTACATAATTGTTTTCATATGTACTGTATACAGTACTATCAAAGAAAAGGTATACTGGTAAATATCTGATTCAAAATGAGTGTTTTTCTTCCCACTGGTGTTTTTTTCCCTCAATTACTTGCTTTTTGGGGGTTCAGGCCTGGTTTTTTACATTACATTACAGGCATTTAGCAGACGCTCTTATCCAGAGCGACTTACACAACTTTTACATAGCATTTTTTTTTACATTGTATCCATTTATACAGCTGGATATATACTGAAGCAATTTCGGTTAAGTACCTTGCTCAAGGGTACAACGGCAATGTCCTACCCGGGAATCGAACCTGCAACCTTTCGGTTACAAGCCCAGTTCCTTACCCACTGTGCTACACTCTGTCCGTTTTCTTTTGTATTTCCACTGTTAAACGTCTTTGTCACAGTGTCTCTGTAAAAAGCACTATACAAATAAAACTGAATTGAAAATGGAGCAGAAGAACCATCAATGAAATGATTAATAATAAAAAAAATAATCCCCATTCCTCGCAGACAAAGGGAAACTGTAAAATGTTCTTTATTTACGGTAACATGAGAGGCCAGCTCTGTAATCCAACCTTTGAATGCTTGAACACTTCACCATAATCTGTTTGACCGCTTTAACTCTTCACCAGAATCTTCGCTGGCAGCAAATAAACCTGCAGTGTTGGGCATAGCCTCCGAGAGCCCAGTCATACATCACACAATCTGTACACGGTGGCATTTCAACGTAACTGAGCTACGCGTCTCTCACCGACTGATCTCTCGGATATGCCGCCTGTGGAAGCCATTTGCCTTGCAGCTTCCCCTTAGCGGTCCGTGTGCAGGTGACAGGAGCTCCGTCGTTCAGCAGTGTCACTTATCTCAGATTTACATTGCGATACAAAATGACACATAGCTTACGTTCACCAATTATTTCCTGTCTGCGTGAATCTCCCATTCACTACAGCAGGGCTGCCCAGCCCTGTTCTCGAAGGTCTACACAGTAAAATGTTCAGTGTTAAATCAGCTCTTATAGAAAACGTGTGGTCCCTATTGGACCCGCATGTACTCTGTTAGAGTTGACTTAACACTGGAGATTTTACTCTGTACCTTCCTGCAGGTTTTCACTCCCACCCTAACTAAGCGCACGTCATTCAACTGCTAGAGATCTCATTGAGCTGTTAAGCAGTAGAATCGGGTGTGGCCAAATCAGGGTTGAAATGAAAACCTAAAGGACGGTTCAGCTCCAGGAACAGGGTTGGGCAGCACGGTTCTTCAGAGTTTTGACACGCGACCATAACCACGTGATCTATTCATGGTCGTCTCAGAATCAATGTGTGCTATCTGAGTTCTCACCGTTTGCCGTGCAAGATTGCTCATTTTGTGACACATAAAATTGACTTTGCAGTGACAGAACAGTGTAAATTCAACAGAGAAACCATATGAGTTGACAAAGCTAAAAAAGCTGGGAACTTGGGCGTCAGCGTAGTGTAATGGGTAAGGAGTTGGTCTTGTAAGCTAAAGGTCACACGTTTGATTCCCAGGTAGGACACTGCCATTATACCCTTGAGTGAGGTACTTAACCTGCATTGCTTCAGTATATATCCAGCTGTATAAATTGATGCTATATAAAAAGTTGTGTAAGTCGCTCTGGATGCGAGCGTCTGCTAAATGCCTGTAATTAATTGAACACTCTTTTACTTTAAAACATTTTTTTCTAAATCGCTACTGGACTGTAAACACAATTTAATTTCAGGTAGGTAATTGAGGTAGGAGAATGTGATCTCAAGCAGCCAAAAATATGCTTCATAACATATTTTACATGTCATAAAAATTACATACTATACGTTTATTTAGTGGTCATGTGTATTTGTTGTTGTTTTTTTGGTGGCTTATGCTTACACTAATGTTCTGCTGCAAAGATAATTAGTCACAGGTTTGAGCATTCACAGCATTGTAAATGAAAGAACATGTCTGTTTTATTACAATAATATTTCATTTTAGGTTGACAGACTGCTAATGTACTAATCATATTCTGCGGATAATGTTCTACACCACCTCCATTTCATCATTATAAACATGAACACCCTCACATCTTCCTATTACAATCACAAACAAATGCACATGAACAAGAATTTCATTAAACAAATGATTTGAGATCTTGGCATGAAAGGTGCTATGCAGTGCAATCTGTTTTAATATGCGTAGTAAACAAGCACAGTCAAGAGAACACAGAGCTGTGTAGTGGGAAAAATGTTCTGAACTGTGCAATGTGTTATGCATGCTTTACTGAAAAACTAATTAAAGTGGAGTAACTTGTGATTGAGGTCCGTGTAGATGTACTGCTTTTAGCATAAAATGCAGGCTAATGAATGAACACTTCTCTATCATTCAAAACATTGTTTTTTTTTAGATTATAATGAAGCATGTATGGATACCTCCCCATACCCCATATCTAATACCCAATACAGCTAACGTATTCTTTAAATGAGTTCATGTCCATATACCACCCCTGTCTAGCCTGTATAAGGAATTACAATCACATTATTATCATTTTCGACTTGAGTAGGTTTATATAGCTGGAAATTAAGCGGGAGCCATAAAATCATTTTTTTTTAAATCAATTTAGTAGCCGTACACAACTTTTACAAGCCATCAAAAGTCAGGCTCCAGATTTAAGGAAGGCGAGCGGAGCGTTTACCTGGAATCCAGCCACATTGATTCGGCCATAATTGAGTTCCCCTTCCCCACAACCTCGAGGGGGGGGGGGGGGGGGGGGGGGGGGGGGGGGGGGGGGGGGGGGGGGGGGGGGGCGGAGAGCGCCTCCTCTTCTGGCGGCGGGAGCCGTCGTCTGGTTTTTAAAAGGAAATTCGAAGCGGAAACTTACGGTCTGGCGCAATTTAGCCAACTTCGGGGTACCATCATCACAATTTCGTCATTATCCCTGTCACTAATCTGTACGGCCATTACCGCTGTGTTTTCACTTCAAACACGTGATTTCAGTGCCCTCCCAGCGCACGCCACGTACTGCATTCTTCTAATTGTTTTATTTTTCATACACTGTAAATGGGAGTCCATGTGCAGTGAATAGTAGGGAGCATTTAATGGAGGTAACACTAGCAGAGATTTTTTTCAAATACATTTTTGTTCATCTGGGGGGGGGGGGGGGGGGGGGGGGGGGGGGGGGGGGGGAAACTACAGAGATTGATCTGTTTTTCAAGGAGGACCTGGGCAAGAGAATACACATACAAAAATATATGACAGAAATGTTTTAACAAAAGACAAGACAGTAAAACAGTCACATTAAAACAAATGACTTTGAGACCAATGAAAGTACTAGTCTAACTTGGGTACAAAGTGTCACGAATGTCATGAATGTTGAAGAACACACTGTCCTTGATAAATAACAGTTAATGTGTGAAAATGTACTGGTTCTATTTCCTTTATCAGTTCAATTTTCTAGTGCCTAGCAGAGAGGAAAAATGAAAAATGATATATGTATGTATCTGGACACCCCTTGCTCTGGGGCTGTTTTTCATGGTTTGGGCTATGTCTCTTAGTTCCACTGAAGGCAAATATTAATTCTACAGCATACAATCCCATTCTAGACGATTCTGTGCTTCCCCAACTGTTTGGGGAAGGCCCTTTCCTGTTTCAGCATACCAATGCCCCCGGGCACACAGCAAGGTCCATATAGAAATGATTTGGTCAAGAACAGTGTGGAAGAACTTAACTGGCCTGTACACAGCCCTGACCTCAACCCCATCCCAAAACCTTTGAGATGAACTGGAAAGCCAAACGCGAGGCAGCCCTAATTGCCAAAAATTAGGTGACAGGATTGGCCTTCTGCTGCTGTAGCCCATCTGCTTCAGCGTTCGACGTGTTGTGCGTTCAGAGATGCTCTTCTGTATACCTCGGTTGAATGGTAAATGGACTGCATTTATATAGCGCTTTTATCCAAAGCACTTTACAGTTGATGCCTCTCATTCGCCAGAGCAGTTAGGGGTTAGGTGTCTTGCTCAAGGGCACTTCGACACGCCCAGGGCGGGGTTTGAACCGGCAACCCTCCGACTGCCAGACAATCGCTCTTACCTCCTGAGCTATGTCGCCCGGTTGTAACGAGTGGTTATTTGAGTTACTGTTGCCTTTCTATCAGCTCGAACCAGTCTGGCCATTCTCCTCTGACCTCTGTCATCAACAAGGCATTTTCACCCAGAGAACTGCTGCTCATTGGATATTTTCTCTCTTTCGGACAATTCTCTGTAAACCCTAGAGATGGTTGTGCGTGAAAATCCCAGTAGATCAGCAGTTTCTGAAATACTCAAACCAGCTCGTCTGGCACCAACAACCATGCCACGTTCAAAGTCACTTAAATCACCTTTCTTTCCCATTCTGATGCTTGGTTTGAACTTCAGCAGATCGTCTTGATCATGTCTACATGCCTAAATGCATTGAGTTGCTGCCACGTGATTGGCTGATTAGATATTTGCGTTAATGAGCAGTTGAACAGGTGTACCTAATGAAGTGGCCGGTGAGTGTATATATATACTTTTTTGTTTGTTTGTTTGTTTGTTTGTTTGGTCCTTGGAAAAATAACTGATACTGATACAGGTGAAATTAATATCCATGAACAAGAACTGAACACTCAAGCTGACTATCTAGAGGTATCCAGGTAATAGAGAATGATGACCGACCAGATCCAGAAAGGAAAGCAGCCTTCCTTCCTTTGAAATCATCTTTGCCACAAATTGTTTTTGCATTTTTTTTTTAAACATACCAGTTGCTCACATTTGACAAGAAAAGAACAGGCCCTTGTCGAAAGTAAAGAGTTTTCAAAGTGACCTTGTGGTCGGTTGTGGAGTTGTGTTTCCCGTAGGGGGGGGTGGATGGGGGGGGCGGTGATAGGAAAGGGAGTTCTCTTGTTTCTCAGAATCCCTTCAGTGCAGGAGTGGAGCCCTATCCAGTGTAAAGTACCTGCGAATGGGAAAGAATAGAATCAGTGTGCTGCCAGATATTGAATGCCTGTTGAATACAATACGCCTCCGCCACCCCAACCCCCCTACCCCCCCGCCCCCTTTTCTGGCCCGATCTGGCCGCTCTGGGGGGATTCACTCGCATGTAAAACAGACCTGAAGGCTTGCAGACCGCTGGGCACAAGGACCCAAGAGGGCAGGGCACGAGGTTAACCTTTCCGTTCGTTTCCTTCCTAAAATGGACGCCTAGCGCCATGCGTGAAGCGGCTGTTTCCTCCTGAACACGGAGCGTGGCTGGACCGAGTTCCGCTTCGCCTCCCATTCCCCCCCCCCCCCCCCCCCCCACCCCCCCCCCCCCCCCCCCCCCCAAAAAATGGAGCATATATCAATTTTCCGCTACTCAAAGCCATAAAAATCCAATTATTAGAAAGCCATTATCTGGCTCTGATAATGCTGGTCTAATGGCTGGCTTTTTGTAAGAGCTTTATCTGCGCTGTTTCAAGTGACATCAAGCTTGCCCCACAGTATTAATCCTAGACGGAGCTTTGGCACACTGCCCCATTTAATTTCCAGTTTTCTCAAAGTGCGTCTCATAAGATTGCCCGATTATATGTATTTCAAACACTTAACCTTTTCCGCTGATGACCTTAAGAACAGAAAAAGTTTTGTTTTTTAAACAGAGAACGGACAGTTCACCCTCCGTTTTTGTTTTTCGTTTTATTCCGAAAATACGGAAGCGGAGAAGGGACCCCAGGGCAGAAGGTGCCATGGTGTGGGGGGGGGGGGGGGGGGGGGGGGGGGGGGGGGGGGGGGGGGACTCATTTTTGGCACAAGAGCCGGCTGGCCGACGGACTACGCCATACGTCTCCCCAAAACAGAAAACATATTTATTATAGTAATTATTCTGCTCTTTCTGTTGTTTTTCTCGGTTTCCCACTGAATTAGAGTCTTGATTTACGCTCTCCTGCAGCTGAGGAGCTAAGAGTTTGTCAAGCTAACAGTGCTGCTGTAAACCTGCCTTACACCTCATGGGTTTCTGAAAAACAAAAGGCACTTTTTACAATCCTCTTTTGCACAGAAAAATAAAAGAATAAATAATCATATTCACTGGTAAAGCTGCTATTTTTTTTTCTTCCTAAGCAATTGGAACTAGGTCTGAACATAAAAGCACAATTATGTCCATATATTGCACCAATATGAGTGAATAAGACCAATAATAACAATGAAATAGTTTGCAGTGGCATAGGCTTAGAAATGAAAGGACAACACATATGAACTCAAGCGAAATAAAATTACAACATTTAGGCTTTGTGAATAAATTTGATCACGGCAGTCGTTTAACAGCCTCCTCTGTTCTTCTCATTCTCCGGCGGAGCAAACCGAAACGCCGGGAGCGGTGCGGAACGCCTCCCGCAGCAGAACCGTCGCGTAAGGTTTCGTACGGCTTCCAAAGTCGGCGCCACGCTCCCCCGACTTTACGCTCGAGGGGCACTCGAAAACCTTTTTTTTTGTCAGCTCCGGTAAAATAATTTTCGAACTTTTTGGGAAATTGCAGGCCCGAACGGCACCTTTTGAGTGGCGCCGTGCGAGCAGGGCAGGCGTGATAAACTGCATTTGTGTGCTTTCGCTGTTCTCCTGAGACGTGGCGGAAAACGGTTCATGCATTTATACAAGTGCCTTGGATGACAAAAGCATGATGCAGTGAAAATATTTTTCAAAAAATATTATTTGTTTTTACTGAATGTCCCTTGTAGTTTCAGAACAGTAGAATATATGGTTCTTGAGACTTATAATGAAGACTTATGTCCGCTGCAGTGGGACAAAAATGAATTGGTGGGTCTTAGGACAACCTCAAGGTACTATACACAGCATCGGCAAGATCTAAATGGAGTGTTATTTTAAATGTGATGTAACTGATTCTCCTTGTTGAAAAATAGTTCATAATAATAGTTCACAAACCTTGTTCTCCTAGTGCAAAAAAGCATTGATTCTGAATCTGTATGAGCACAGACATTCTCTAACATTTCAGTGGCTCCATCTTTTTACTGGAGCGCTTGAAAAGATTTGTCAACTTCAAGAGGGATGCTGAGAAATCGGGTCTTTTCGCTGTTCAGCGTCATTTTTTTTTACCCACTTGACAGAGGATTCCCCCTCATTGTTTATTTCTGACCACGATTGATGCTTCGGTCTGTAACTTTCAGACTGTTGTTATTCTGTGTGCCTGTGTGGATTTATTGTAAACTGTGCTAAATAAATGGAGTCCATCAGTGCACCAGGAGGGTGCTGTTCCACCCGCTTGCTCAGACGGTTTTGTGCTTCACATTTTGTCCATGTCATATTCCTTCCTCCACAGTAAGGATACTGTAATTACTTTTATGAGGATTATAATTGATCTCTAATTGTATTGTTGGTCAGGTGATTACAACAATTCAACGGCTACAGTGACTGCATGGGGATTTAGCTGTAAGGTGAAATCATTTTGGGTCACATGCTCAAGGTGTTGGGCAAGAAGGGCCATATCTGTTTCTGGATTTCATGCCAGCTCCTGTTCTTAATTATTTAATTACCCCAATCATTTAGTAATTCATATTTTAACTACATGTCTTAACTACATCAGCTACATAGGTTCATGAATCATAGCTGAAGCCTGTCCCTGTATGACATGACACATAAAAGATCTTACTGTGGTCTAAAAAAACAGTTAAACCAGCATACGTGTATTTAGCTAATTAGCTAATTTGGCTGGTGTAACTATACCTGGTCTAGATAAACGATTGTGTCTGTACTTTTACATATAACAAGAGATGCCTAACAAACCTAAGAGCCCATTACTGCAAGCTAGCTGAAAAGCTATAAAAACGGAAAAAACCAGGCATCTTGAGGTCAGCTTATTGATTAACACTGTTGCAGGGTGGCTTGAGATAACCAAGGCCTATTTTGTCTGAGGATTTAATTTAAAACTGCTTAAATTCTTGGGAGCCACACCAATCCATTGATTTCCCGGCTGAATATGACAATTGTGTGCAGGTTTTGTGAATCAATGTACTCCTCTCAACTCAAAACTGAATCGACCACCTGCATTCTCAGAATTCGGTCTTTTATTTCTGTGCTCTGTTTCGTGTATTTTGTTTCTCAATTTTTCCAGTTTTTTTTTTTTTCCTTGAAAAACTGCCGGAATGCTACTCCTGTAGCAGAATGATGAATACTTTTCATCAACAGCATACTCCACCACAAAGGTTTTTTTTAGCAGGTAGGAAGTCATTTTTATGTGACATTCCTATCAAACCTTAGGTTTTGCTGAAATGAAGCCATCGGTTAGCTATGTGGTGAAAGAGTTGAAAACCTACCTAAGACCTACACTACCTAAATCTTCTCTGCCAATCTTGACATTGGCGCAATAAACATTATAAATTATACTTAGATCAGGCATTTTTGTTTTAGGAAGATATTACTTTCTTGGCTGTCTGACAGACGGGTAGCCCCCTAGTTTCCTTATATTATCCATAAAATTGTTTAGTGAAATCGCAATGCTTTATCAGCATGATTCTATGCCTCGTACTAATAAAGTTTAATTTTGAATTTGAAGTCAGAAACTCTGTCCCAAGTTCATTCCAAAGACGTACTGCACGTTGCGCCGTCAGCTTGGAATGAGAGACCCCTATTAATCTGCACAGGTGTAGTCGTGAATCCTTCCAGCCCTGTCACATTTTAACATCTCCATACCGGGTAAAACCTGTTTCTGAAACGAACAGACCGAACTCAAGACTTCTTCGCCAATTCCTTTTTTTTTTTCCCGTCACCTTGCCTCGAGGGTACCGATAACTCCAGTTTATTATGCATCCTTTATTATTCAGACCTTTCACCACCACAGACAGCTGTGGTTTATTCAGGTAAAATACAGTTACAAGTCAAGGCGAGACAGAGGATCGTATTTGCCGAATAAAATTTCCAGCCTTACCGAGGAGCCGTGTAAAAAAACTTATTTCCCTAACGACAGGATCTTTTTTTTTTTTTTTTGTTGCTTATTTTATACTTCGATGCACTTATATCGTGTAGGAAAGATACGGCCCGGCATCACATCATTACCACATGACGTAGAGTCATCTCTGCTTTGAGATTCTATCAGCCGGCTCGCTGGAGGCTTGCTTCTCATTCTGTGGAATAATGGAACTTCCGAAACGAAAAAAAAAAAAAAAAAAAAAAAAATGGAGGAAACGCATCAATATCAGACTCTAGGGGGAGGCGCACGTCAGACTGCAGGGGTATCTGTTAAGATGGCCGCGTAAATCGGGGAGCCCGCCCATCGCTCGCTCTCTCGCTCGCTGCTTCGTCCCGCGAGGCGGTGATTAGACGCCGCTCTTCCGCCACAATCCGGCATGTCCCCAGCTCTCCTCCCATTGTTCGGCATTAACACTTTAAACTGTTTCCGCTTTTTCATCTCGCCAAGTGCAATTTCACTCTCTGAGAAGCAGTAGCTAATGAGTTTCCACTTGCTGCTCCCGGTACTTTGTGGGGACTAGATGATCTATATTTATGACACAGACAAAGGTTTATGTGTACATCCCACCAGACTAGAGACAGCTGCCGGCTCAAATTGTTTGTCTTCTCCCCCCCCCCCCCCTTCTGTTAAATGAGTCGGTGCTGTTGACCGTGGTAAAACAAATTCCGCGGTTGTGTATTAGCGGCTTAATTTTTCGGTTCAATTTGTGAACATCGATTTGGAAGCCTTCCAAGGGATCTCAGAACTGTGTTTTCAAACAGATGGTAGAATATTTATATCGTTCAGTGATTCCTTTGGGTGTGTGGTATCTGTGTGCACTAATGTATAAAACTGACAGAGGAAAACTCACGTCTGTACATCACTCTTTATGACAGTGAAGGAAACCATAAAAATGACACAAGGCTGTGGCGTGTACAGTATCCAGTAATACTGAACATTATAAGAAGGGGTTTTCCTGTCATTCAGGTTTATTTTTTAAAAAGACCCCCGCATTGCACTGAGAAAGTCACCCTTTGGGACCCTGAGTAGGCCTCAAGTGGAAGCTATGAGCTGCCTCCTAGGCTAAGAGACACAAATAAATACTCCGGGGCTGCACTGTTAAATTTTTCACGTCACAAAATAAGTCTTAAAACGAACTCTGGATTCCATTAGTTACCAGGACTGGGGAGATCTGGGATTTTCAGCTTGTGCCGTTTAAAAGTCTGGCAGCCATGTTTTGAACCAGCTGAAGGCGGGCCAGTGTTTGTGAACTAAGCCAGGAGAAAGCACATTAAAGCCTAGCCAAGACAAAAGCGCCAATCACTGTTCCCGTGCCATCATAATTCTAAGCCAATACATCATTAACACGGAAAGTTAATATCTGCACCTGCAAATGAATAAAATAAATTAATAACTTTAGTTTTGGCAGTATGTAACTGAAAATGGTTTTGTCCAGTTGACAGCCATACAATGCAGACACAGGACACCTGGATTACCTGAAAGAAAGAACTGTGTATCATGTTCATAACAGTGAACGGACGATTTATCCAAGTGGCAGCATGTAAATGGAAGACAAATTGGTTCTAATCTGGTGCTTGATGTAGTCCACAGGGTTGACATGACAGAAGAGAAATCATCAAGAACAGATCCAGTGAAGTCCAAATAAGACCAATGCAAAATCCTAATAACTTAGTTAACACACACTGGTCAATCATGTTAGATTATGCACACAGGCATAACGGCATGAGAATTTAGGATTTGTTTCAGTCTGCATGTAGAAGGTGGTTTGTAACTCATACAAGAGCAGTCTCTGTTTTTATAACGTTGGTGGAAAGCAGACAGAATCCTTGTCTGAGAGTGCTTCCAAATAAATGTGGTTAAATTGGGGAAAACATTTTTACTATGAACCTAGTTTTAGAAACGGCCATTTTGAAATGGGTCTATAGACATAAAATATATGAATAATACAAACTGAAAAAAAAAATGTAATTTAATAATAAAGAAATGAAGGCGATGAAAGACAATGGGAGTGTTAATAATAAAAGCTTAAAGCGAGAGTGCGTTTGGGGCTCAATTACATTTTTGTTAAGTCAGCTGAAATTCAATTCATGAACTGGAAAAATTCAGTGTTCTATAGTGATATTCCTGCTTATGAATTGAATTTCAATTCATTTCCTGGATTGACCCAAACCATGGAGTGGGTATTCAACAAATCAGTATGCATGTCTAACAGTGCTGAATGGACAATCTAATACATTTTTAATAGGAGTGTACCTGGCAACCTTGATCTTTTTACATACAGAATTTGTTGGATTGGAGTCACAGGTTAGCACACGGAAAGTACGCCACTAGCATTTCTGTTCCTTTGAAGCCAAGATGAAGGCAACTTCTTCAGAAGAAAGAGATATAATCTTTTGCTGTGGTCCACTCCTAAAGCCAGTTAAGAGCCCAAAGGCAACTGAATTCCTCACATCTATAGACTGGGAGCGGATTGGTCAGAATCACTGGCCGGTATCCAATCAATATCTGCCCTTAACTTTGGATAACAATTTAAAGCAATATTTGTTTTTTTTTGTCATTCAGTTTGGCAAGTTCGCAGGTCACAAAACTTGTTTTGACTAACTTGAGTTTGTGAAGAACTCTTGGGTTTCCAAGTCAAAGTAAAGGACAAATGTAGACTGCAGGCCGCTTTCATTTTTCTGTATTTAGAAATGTTCCAGAGTGATTTAGTTTCCCCTTAAGTGCTGGGATTCATGAAATTTTATTCTGTTGACTCCGGTGTGAATGATAGCCATAACTGTCTTGTTGAGAGAGTATGGACTCTCTGGCTATAACCGGCAGTGGTAGTGATAGGGATCTGTTTCTATCAATTTACTTTCATCAGGCAAAGGCGTTCTTGTCCATGCAGAGACAAAGAGTGTCAAATTTTCCCCCATAATGTTCATAAAATAAAAAACAAGAAATTCTGTGCTGCTTAATTTAGCAGTGGACATCCACTCATCTCAACCCTGCATGATTTTTTAAGTTATTTCATTCATTAGCAGTCATGGTCAAATCAGTCTTGGTGTCATACATGCAACTCCCATCTAACAAATTACTTTGAAAGTATTGATTGTGAAGTATCATTGTGAATTCAGCCACACATCCAATGCAGAATTATTTTTATACGACCTGGTGGGCAGTAGGTGGTAAAAGGGTGATTCTTGACTTTTATTTACTAAAAATGAATTCACATTCTCTGGATTAGTTCTGAAAACTTTTTTAAAAAACGATCATGGCAGAAACGTTATGCTTGCTGGCGGATATCTTGGGTCAGCTTTTCAACATCTCAAATCATTTGCAGGTAACACTGCATTTACATTATTTATGTTTGTTATTGCTCATTACAAACAATTTTTTTAAAATTATGTTTTCATACGTTATCATTACATTTTATTTAGTTGCTTCTGGGTGTGAAAGTGCAATAATGGTATAATGATTCTTGAAATTCAACTGTTATTTTTTTTACTTTAATGTACTTTTACCAAACCAAATAGCAGCGTAAACAGGCTGCCATTAGCAGACATCAGGACGTAAAAGATGTTCATACTGTTGGTGGGTATTAATATATTAATGGATATAGATATTTTAATGGATACAGAGTATAAATTGTTATATTTTGGTGATACATGCCAATGGAATGTGCACTTCAGAAGGGAGTTACATGGAGGCTAATGATCAGTTTGGTTACAGAATGGTGATGTCTTGGTTAAATATTCCCAGCTCTTCTGCAGTTGAAGTTAAAATCAGAACAGGATAGTTGCACGGTGCGAGAAGGCATTGTCCTTTATACAAGCGGTTTGTTCTAATCGATTCCTGTGTGGGGATAACCACGAACAACCAGGAGCCAAACGCACTGTATGCATTTAGGCTACAGCCACTGTGTCCAGATGTTCGGGTTTGAGGGCAGCCGGCACGTCCCCCCTGCTTCAGGCCTGTCCTGGGGTGGAGGTGGGGCTGCGGGCTGCCCAGTGGTCATCTACCCTACAGTGTTGGGTAAGATCGGGACATCTACCCCACAGTGCTGGGTAAGATCGGGACATCTACCCCACAGTGCTGGGTAAGATCGGGACATCTACCCCAAAGTGCTACGTGATAGGGGAACATCTACCCTACAGTGTTGGGTAAGATCGGGACATCTACCCCACAGTGTTGGGTAAGAAGGGGACATCTACGCCACAGTGTTGGGTAAGATCGGGACATCTACCCCAAAGTGCTACGTGATAGGGGAACATCTACCCTACAGTGTTGGGTAAGAAGGGGACATCTACGCCACAGTGTTGGGTAAGAAGGGGACATCTACCCCACAGTGCTGGAGAAGAAAGGAACCTCTACCCCACATCAACTCAACAGTGTTCGATAAGATAGAGACAGTGTAAGATTCTAGGTGCAGGGCTCAGTACAGGGCCGGTGTAAGGGGGTGGGGGGGGGGTTAGGGTTAGGGAATATGGGCCCTGGAATATGATGAGGTACTCTTGCGGCCGGGGTGCACTGTAGAAATGGCAGATACCCCTCTGTGTATCAGTGCATAGGCTTTGAGCAGAATGGTGTGGGGGCTCCTGCCTCAGGCAACAGGAAACTGCCACACTCCCACCGAGCCGCAGAGATTAATTACGGGTTGATTGCAGAAAGGCCGTATATCTGTAAATCAATTACCCTGGCTTTAAGCGGACTGTTGGCCCTTTCATGATTTAAAGAGGCGGCGTGATTGAGCGCCGCGGATCGATGCCGCCGTCGGCTGGCCCCGAGCTTCAGGGAATCCATCCGCTCGTTCCCCTGGCGTCTCCCCGTCGGACTGCTTTGTCCTGCGCTTTTTTCCCCCGGCCTCTCGCCCTCAGACGCACCTCTGGGACTAACAGGCGCGCTGCCGATTCGGCTGCACCCGCACACCTTTCTACAGACTCGGGGGGGGGGTCTCATGACGCGCGCGTGTGGTCGTCGTGGTAATATTAAGCCCGCACGTCGCGATGAAAGCGCTGATGTCGTTAAAAAAAAGTTGGACAGTGATCCATTGGCTGTGTCCCAATACAAAGTCAGCTGCCTTAGAAGGCATTATTGGAAGGCATTTTCACTATTTTCACAATTCTTCACACTTGCCCTCCGTAGGCATGTCCCAAACCAAAGTCATCAAAAAATTTGTCCTTCTAAGGTGCCTTGTTTTGATTAGATTTGAAGACAACATCAGATGCATTCGTCTTCAGGGAGGATATCCCATAGGTCTTTGCGATTGCCTCAGACGTCCCACTTCCATTAAATTAATAGCAGCTCAAACCAGTGGGCAGTTCTTTTTGGTCTCTACACCTTGCTCTTACTGTCACTCTAATGCAAGCGTTATCTTGGTCTTGTCTATCCACGCAACCTTTCTCCAGAACTCTGCAGGCATCTTTAGAAACTTCTCAGCAAACTGTAAGCTAGCCATCATGTTTTTCTGGCTACCTACAGGTTTGCATCTTGCAGTGTAGCCTCTGTAGTTCAGTTTGTGAAGTCTTCTGCAGACAGTAGTCACTGATACATTCACGCCTGCCTCCTGAAGTGTTTTTGACCTGTTAGACAGGTGCCTGGGGTTCTTTTCCCTTTGTTATGGTGAGAATTATTTGGTCATCAACTGTAGAGGTCTTCCTTACACACAAAGGGGCTGCCTAGCAGCCCCTTTGTGATGGCTGAGCTTACCAGTACCAGTACTCTCTTCTTAATAATCTTCCGTACTGTTGACTTTGGTAAGCCTAAGTTTTGGCATACGTCTCTCACTCTTTTTCTTATTTATGAGTCACATAATGGCTTCCTTGACATTCATTACCACCCTTCTGGTCCTCATGTGGACCATAAACGATAACTTACTCTTCAGGCAATCAAAAGCCTAGGAACTGAACTCTCTTATACCTGCACCAAGGAAGCAATTGCACACCCTTGACTAATCAGAAACATTATGGTGCCCCGAAATGGAGGGACTATGTATAAAAAGTGCAGTAATTTCTACACAATGAAACCAAAATGTAAAATAACATCCTCAAATAAAAGCACAGAATGTGCACTTCAACCACATGTGAATTGTTTGATTGCAAAAATAAAATTGTGGAGTACAGAACCAAATCAAGAAAAAGTGTCTCTGTCCCAAACATTGCGGAGGGCACTGTATGTTCCAATGTTGTTATTCATTCATATCAAATAGTACAACGTCATAGACCAGGTTTCTGTTATTGCACAGTAAGATTACTTAGTAGGTACTTAATAGTAGGTACTTGTTGTGCAACCCACAACATGCCCTGCAGTAATTTCCCTTTCCCTCCCACAGCCAAATGGCACAGGAAGGACAA
Organism: Anguilla anguilla; assembly: GCF_013347855.1. Classification (NCBI taxonomy): domain Eukaryota; kingdom Metazoa; phylum Chordata; class Actinopteri; order Anguilliformes; family Anguillidae; genus Anguilla; species Anguilla anguilla. Next base: position 6,990,701 of record NC_049213.1, read on the forward strand.
TATTGCTACCAGTTTAGAGAAATGATTAGATCCAAATGGGCTACTTAAAAGAAAAAAATAGATATTTTAAGAACAGAGAATGAATATTGAGTTTTAATAATGGAAAACAAGTGACACTACTCATTACTATATTGCAGTATCATTAACTGAATTCCATTCATCTGTGAAAACTTAACTACAGTTAAAATAGACTAACAGAGGGAGTTTGAGTATTTGAAATGTTTTTATGCAAATTTCTAAAGCAAGTCAAAACAAAGCCCATCTAAATGGAGTAGGTCATTTGCTTTCCATTAACTGTGTATCCTTTCCAAATAATAAAACAACCAAAGAAAAGTGATATATACATAGTAAGAAAGTATTGCAATCACATATATCCATCCTTGTGTAAATTTTTCAATATGAAGGTTTTAAAGGATTCAGTTATATAAATAATTAAGTCACTGTTGATATATATATATATTTTTCAATTAAACACTTGCATGTAATTTTACTTCAGATTTATAAATAGGTGATATTAACCTTTTTTGTTTTTTAAATTATTTTTATCTGTGCATTTCCCTCTGGTTTGGAAAGTACAAATTTATCATGAGCTCATTGTATTCTCCATCATTGAGGGAGAATCAGCACCTGCAGCTGAGAGGCATTCAGCCATTCAAGTAACTCTATAGACCACCAGTGCTTTTGAATAAGGGTTCCAGCCCTGGTCCCAGAGAGCCACAGGGTCTGCTCGGGCCCCCGGCCCTGGTCCCAGAGAGCCGCAGGGTCTGCTGGGGTCCCCAGCCCTGGACCTGAAAAGCCGCAGGTTTACAAATAATAATAATTTTATTACCTGTCTACAGGTGAGAAGAACTGGCTATATCTGATGGTACTGAGCATTAGGCGAATATAATGCAATTATATTATATTCATCACTCTTTTAAAATTAAGGTGTGTTAGTTGTGTTAATTGCTAACCTCAAGCTCCATTATGCTACGCATTATGCAGTCGCAAACAGCTAAGCGTCCAGTTCATCTGACGTGGCCAATCAGTGATGATTAGCCACATTGCGCTAACGGAAGGTGAGTTGAATAAAAAATTATCTCGCCCAGTTAATTTAGAAGTTGTCTGCTGTTGCTCCCGTCTTTTTGATAAAGCACATTCTTTTATACCTAAGCTTTATGCAGAGCAACGAGAACTGTGTAAGCCCTTTGACAATAGAGGAGTTTGATGATGCCGTATAGAAATCCCCTTTCATTAAAAGCCCTGGCCCAGATGGGCTATCTTTTGAATTTTATAAGGTATTTTGGGATGATGTTAAAGATTTGATTTTTAGCTGTTTTTATTGAATACTCCCCAAATGAAGAATTAATAGATTCTATGAAACAAGGCATGATTACACTTATTCCCAAGCCAAACAAAGACACAATGTATTTAGATAATTGGCATCACACTATTAAATTCAGATTTAAAATAAGAAGTTGTTAGCTGTTATTTATGCTAAAGGGTTTACTGTAAACCCTGTTTATTGGAAATAATATCTGTGACTCCATCATAAATTATGAGAAGACATATTTCCAAAAACATACGTTTAGTTTTAGATTTACAGTATTAGATTACGCTGAATTAATTGATGAGGATGCTACAATTTTATTTTTAGACTTTTATATGGTCTTTTACACAATATAACACGCCTTCATATACACTGCATAGCCAGAAGTATGTGGACACCTTACATCCAACATCTCATCCGTGTGCATGTATTTTACTTGTGTCAGTGTATGTGTGGTTTAGATTGATCCAGATCATACCTGAATAATAATAACAACTGTAGTAACAGCACAATATTTACAACATACCATGCCAGTGGTCATCAGGTGAGGGAATTCACGGAGCGCCTCCCGAATTGATTTCCTATAGTTCTCTTTAATCCAGCCAGCTCTGTGCAGGACTGTATCCCGCATGTATTCCTCCGCCATGGTATCGGGCTCGCTGTGTCTTAGCCATTCCTTCAGTGTCTCAGCCCTCTTGGGAGCTATGACTGGAGCCATTTCGAAACACAGTCTGATTATGACAGGTGAACAAATGAGACATTTCCCCCGTGGCAAGACGGCCATTGTTTTACCATAGGTCAGTAGTTCAGTGATTTCTGCTTTCGCTGCGGAGTCCTTGTAAGAAACGACGCGACGGCAGGGCTGATCGCGCGTGGCCCGTGCTTCTTCTGCATGCCTCTCGGTCCCTCGCGAACGCTGCGGAGCCTGTCCTCAGTGACCTCTGTGGCGGGGGTGGTGGTTTTTTACACCAGGAGAAAACAAACAAAACTCCCTGAAAGTTCATGTGAAAAGACAAGAAACAGAGACAAGAGGAGGAAAGCAAAAGGCGAACATTGAGAGTAGAGACATGGTAAGTGGACAGGCCTGCAAATGCGTGATGGGTCGCCTGTTTCTCTCCGTGTAATAAGCTTTTAATTTATTTCCAGATTTTGAACCACTTACATAGCCACATGTTGTTCTGTCCTCAAGGCACAGAAAGGCCTCTATAATGGAGCAGCTAGGGCTTTCTTTGCCTCTTTGGTGAGTTTATAAAAATGGATATTTAAGAGTATCTTTTCATTCAGCTATTTATTATATACACTGTTCTGGTTTCACTTGGTCACGATGCACAATGGCATGATTTTTATACATTTTCTACTTTAAAAGATGAAGAATACGATAAGAAAAGGACAGATAGGATAAGGATAAAATTACGTTCACAATATCTTGGTTTTCTTAGTAAACCTGGGCCCATTTTGTCTAACTATTTCTGCCACGCTGGTCGGTAATGATGATAATTTTTCCACATCTTTCGTTGTGGAGCTTCGGTCACCCCATGAACCACTTTACTCTGCTTTACAATGGAGCCTAATGGGGCCACACAAATAAGCCGTCCTTATTTGTTCATAAAATATCCCCCCCCTGAAAATAAGCCACAGTTAATGTCCATAAAATAACCTCCCTCAAAATAAATACTGCATGGCCTGAAGGGGACTGCCATTTATGTAATTTTCCATCAGTCCATTTAAAGGCATTTGGTGTTTCAGTTGAGAGGCTACCTTTTTTTAGCAGAAGCATAAATTGTTCACGGTGAGAACTATGGCAAGCAGAGTAGCACATTCAAGATCCTTAAATTATGAATACTCACAAACACTGGAACCATAAGCAGAACCAGAGGAACAGTTAGATCCACCACTTCTGGGGGGTGAGCAGCATCTTTACATTGGTCTTTACCTGTTACATGGAGCACCTGTTCAAAAAAGCTCTTGTTAATATCAATTTCAAATGACCAATATCTGTTGACTTTTATAAATAAAATATACTTACAGCAGTTGAAAAGAGAAGATGAACAGTGAGCACTGAAACTCATCATTTGGATAAAGGGGTCTTGAAAAAAGTCATGAAAAATAAATACCAGGATGTACTAATCTACTAAATGGTGACATCCAAAACATCATGAACCTATCAAAATTGTCATAAATCTATCTCACAATTACCACAAAAAGAAAATTATACATATTTTCTCCACTTGCACCTGGTAAATGACTCCGTAGCGTAGGGAGATATGAAAGTGCTCATCATCCTTCCTGTATAGATTAACTGCATACAGAGGATGGTGACCCACCAGCCCCTTCTGATCGACTGCAACCAAAGTGTCACTGAGAGTCGCAGCATGTGAAAATAAATGCCTCTCAAAACCCTTGGTGTCCCATTTTAGTTTATGATAACAAAGAGGGGCTTACCATCTGAGTCATAGGACATAACAAAAAGAGCCTGGTCTGTACTGTGTACCTCTGAAGATGACCCAAGCTGGCACATACAACTCAGAGCAGACAGGGACACCTTGTAGACCAGGGATCAGCAACTCACGGTCCTCGAGGGCTGAGTACTGCTGGTTTTCCACCCTCCCTTTGCCTGGGAGTCAGGTGTGAAGATAGTCTGGCCAATCAGTAGCACTTATTACCCGGGAGAAAAGAAAACCAGGGCTGGATTTGGATTTGAGGGCCAGAGTTGATGATCCCTGTTGTAGACCACTTTGGATATCTTTAAAACATCTACCATAGCTAGAAGAGTTACATGTTCTGGAACATCCTCCATTTATCCAGCGTGAGATGCTTCTGCTTGATCACAGAATTTAAGACCAGCTTGATTTCGTATGCACCAACTTCTTCCAAGAGATTGTGCATTATAGGTATCAGATATGTGGAACAAAGGTAGGCTATTGAAAACACTGTCTCGTTTAACCCCAGCACTTCCAAGTGCCTATGGCGATTATGCAGAAGTGCTGGATCTTCTACAGTGCAGTACAGCTTTTTGGCTGGACCGCAACAGCGGGGCCAGCCCTACAAACGCGAATGTTTGTGAATGACTGAGTGACTGAGTGATGAAGTTACACCATTGGTCGGCCGAGTTATGAAGTTACACCATTGGTCGGCCGGAGAGGTCCAGCCATATACTAGGTTTTGACGTGGTCTTGTTTTATCTGTGTGCTTTGCACAATATTCACATGTATTCACCAGGAAAGCATTCCATGTAGCCAAGGAGTGCATTTAGGTCTAGATTGTCCCCATATACTTGTATGATGGACAATTTTAACCCACACCGTGTGAGACTGGTGTTTTCCTTTCCAGACCATCCCGCTCAAGGGACTTTAATTCAGAGGCAATAAGGCCACAACAAGCCGACACGTATTTGCCTTGTCTGTTTTGTAAACAGTCAGTGGGAAGTGGGCTTGCAAACTTAAAAGAAGCTCTGGTGGCAGGCTCTTAAGTGTGAAATATGTACATCAGAATTTGTTGCCGGCTAATTTATCGCCAAAGTTTCACATCAAAACTCCCTTGGAAAACAGTGGATATGTGCAACGGTGTTCACCGTTGAGCACGGTGGTGCATCATCCTTTCGCTGTTGACACGTCAACACTGTTGATATAATACCTGTCAAGATTTTTGTTAGAACGGGCTTTAGGGGGATTCCTCAGAAATTTATCAGGAAGAGCAATTTGCATAACAGTACCAGAGGACCTGTCCCTTTACTGAATATAAGAAACACCAGGCAAAGCCTCTTCAATGGGTTGAACAAAGTTCCCTGATTGAGCAAAGAATTGGAGCCATTTAAATTCAGTTTCAAGCCCCTTGAAGGGTTCTGTCGCATTTGTAAATTACTGAGTGAGCTGTTCCTACCTCTGGGCTCTGCTCATGACCTAATGTCAGTATGATGGGCATGGTCTTTGATTGTAGCCACCCAACAATGCTAGATATTGCGGCACTCTCTGAGTTAGAATTTTCTACCTGATTGCACTGCTGGTTTTTCTGGATATTTGCATGTTTCGTTTCAAGGTATGCGTTTATGCAAGAAAATAAACATATGACTAAGTGTTTATTTAAGTTAACTGTTTAACAAAGACACTATAAAAAAAAAACAATTAGGTGATTATTCTCAGCCCCCATTACTATCTATCTCTTTACTAATTTATGTTGGCATGTACACTGCCTAGCCAAAAAAAAAAAGTTGCCGTTTGGATTTTTTTGGACAGTGGCTACTGTACAAGCCTCTGGAAGCAGTGTTAGGATCTGGGGTTGCTTCAATTGTTCATGTCTAGGCTCAGCAACGTTATGCGGCAATAAAATGAAGTCAGCTGAGTACCTGAATGTACTGAATGACCAGGTTATCCCATCAATGGAGTTTTTCTTCCCTGACGGCACGGGCATATTCCAGGACGACAATGCCAAGATTCACCGGGCTCAAATTGTGCAAGAGTGGTTTTGGGAGCATGAGGAATCATTTTCACACATGAATTGGCCACCACAGAGTCCTGACCTTAACCCCATTGAAACTCTTTGGGATGCGCTGGAGAAGACTTTACGGAGTGGTTCGGCCCTCCCATCGTCAACACAAGATAATGCAATTCTGGACGGAAATAAATGTTGTGACGTTGCATAAGGTTGTAAAAACAATGCCACGACGAATGTGCACCGTAATCAAAGCTAAAGGCGGTCCAACGAAATATTAGAGTGTGCGCCTTTTTTTTTTGGCCAGGCAGTGTATATGTATGAAATTATCTATTTAAGTATGCATTTATTTGTAGCACATTCTTCACAAATGTAGGAGTGTCTAAATGTAAATTACACAAAGGAAATGCATTCTTCCTCCATGTCTGTCTTAGCTAGAATTTCACTCTCAGTTAAGGTGATTCTTAATGCAGCTTTCATGGTATCTTTGAGGTGTTTATCACTACTGTGATTTTCAATATTATAATGTTCTGTAATCAATCATTCATATGCTCAGAATTATACAGTTCCATCTGTGTTTTGTGTAGATCTGAGATATTGAGCACCGAGGTTTTCACATCCTAGCTGCCAAAACTGTGTACTTACAGCTGTACTCTGCTTCATAAATTAGCAGGTGAATTTCGGTTTCACCAGCGCCTTGTGTCGCCGCTTGAAAAATTGCCACTTGCTTTTGCTTTCTTTTGCCTTTGTCATTTTAGTTTGTTGTTTTAGTTAATTGTTTTTTCCTGGAACCCGTGAGGGGGAAGGGGGAAGATGGTGTTTATTTTATATCGTGTTTGTGTGGGTGCGCTCTCTCTCTCTCTCTCTCCATGTGGTAACCAACGGTGCTCCCCGGCACTGCCGCATCTCCCTCCCAGGGGTGTCACGCTGGCGTGCGACGTGTGGGTTTTGGCATCTGCCTCAGCTTTACTGTTTAACACACCGGTATTTACGGTAAAAATGTGTGGTTAAAAAAAAGTTACTATTGATAAAGAACAGAGGATAACGATATATAAATACAGTAGAGGCAAAATGACATTGCAATCAGTTATAAAAACATAGAAAGGAAGATAAAGAAAAGGAAACAAAAGGAGACTGTTCTATCTATGGTTTGTTATAGGATGTTTGTGAAGGAGTATAGAATGATGGGCCAGGTTCATCCCACTTGGGCAAAGACGGGGGAAAACTTAAAACAAAAAATACAAGATGAATGGAGCTGTTAGAAGCACCAAATCGAATGCAGTACGAAAGAATGAATAAGACAAATGACAGGCTTTTTACAAATACCAGCATGGGAACGAATTTGAAAGAAAGATCTTTCATTTGTTGAATCCATGCAGTCTATTATGAACCACCAGTAGTGGCTTAACTGTGCTACTTTATCATGTGCTTTGGAAATAGGAGTTACCATAGTAATTCTACATTATATTATATTATTATAATTCTAGTTGTCTGGACATATCAATAGGACGGTTGTAAATATTATTTTGCAGGAGTTGAATGCACCCAGAACAGGGGTGAACACTGAGGGGAGGGGGACACTGCATCATGCTGGAAATGCTACAATGCCATGGACAAGGCATTGGGTCCTAGGCCCTCTGTTTCCCCCCCCTAATCTCATTGCCTCGGTTATGGCACTGCCACCCAGTGCTGCCGCAGCTTCTCCCTCCTCTGAGGGCATGGATGTGGGCCAGGCACCCAGAGAGACTCCCAGAAGAAGACAGGGGCCAGAATGGCTCCATTATCCGAGGGAGATGCAGGAAAGGGATGAGGAGAGGCTGAGGAGAGAGAGGAACCCTGGAGAGAATGTAAACCCAAAAACTGTTTTGCAAACCTATAGGAACGGCTTTGAAGTTTTCCATGTTCAAATGTCAAGGTACAACCAAAAGCCACCATTTCTGACCACAAAAATACATAGGCTACGAATCATGTTTTACTCTCGAAATACTCTCAACTCTCCAAATACTAATGTTGTGTGCTGCAAACCTGGGTAGTGACATGTACACTGAGAAATGAAGGCATAACTGACCTGTAATTGTAAAATGAGGATCGCTATGTAGACTGCAAAACGTGGGTGACAATTGCAAAAAGGCAAAACAGCTTTTGGGTTTGTGTTTTACAATAGGATATGTTGCAATAAGGCTACATATCCTATTCCTACTTTTAAAATCTACTGCCATAGAAACGGAGAGCAACACCATTAAATGGAAAATTATCCAGCGGTACATATCATAGATTTTAGTGGTTACGCTGTTTTTTATGAAAAGTAACGAATAGCTTAGTTAGCTACATTTTTAAGTAGTTTTCCCAACATGGTGTCTTAGCTTCTTATGACAGGGATTCTTCACGGTAAGAAGTTTTACAACAACTTTACTCATAGTCGTATAAATAAAGCACATTAGAAAATACCCTCTTAATTAATCTAGTCCTAAGAACCTAAACCACCATGTTCGTCTTTGAAATGATCTATAAGCAGGAGTTGGGCAGTAATGCAATTACTATGTATCTGGTACACGCATTTCCATGTTCTCTACGCATTTCATATGTAATAGGAGTTCCTAACTCTTCTTTTTGCATTCCTCCATGCCACCTGCAAAGCAAACTGCAATCACCTCCACCATTTTGACTGAACGTATTTGTTAGGTATTTTGTATTTAATAACGCAGTAGTTTTTAGTGTATTTTTTTTTTTACCAATCCCTGCCTATTGTTGGAGTGATGTCATGTAGTAAGGAACACACAAGGATATTTCACTGCCAGGATTAAGGAGGCTGCGGAGGCCGGGGGGATTCATTTGGACGGTGTTTCTGAGCTCTCGCAGACAGCCACTGGATGGTCTGATCAGTCTTCTGTCTCACCCAAGGCTCTGCTTCCCTCTGGCTGATCTCCAGGCCTGACATCCTGGCCCGATGGCCGCGTGTAGGCTTGACAGGGGATTTAAAGGAGAGGAGTGTGTGGCTGCGGGCGGTGTGACTGTGGATGTAGAGGTGTACAGACGTCCAGCGTGTCGAGGGGGGGGTGTTTTTGTGGCTGGTTAAACAAACAGCCAGCTCAACATGTGGGAAGCTGAGTGTTGGACCACAGATAGGCCTCCAGCACATCCTGATCAGTATAAATTATGATCTTCGTGATCTTTCAAAAGGCATGGCACTACTGTGTGCAATACAGGTCCCATGCTCACTGCGCACTGTGTGCAATACAGGTCCCATGCTCAGTGCGCACTGTGTTCAATACAGGTCCCATACTCACTGCTCACTGTGTGCAGTACAGGTCCCATACTCACTGCTCACTGTGTGCAATACAGGTCCCATACTCACTGCTCACTGTGTGCAGTACAGGTCCCATACTCACTGCTCACTGTGTGCAATACAGGTCCCATGCTCACTGCGCACTGTGTGCAATACAGGTCCCATGCTCACTGCGCACTGTGTGCAATACAGGTCCCATACTCACTGCTCACTGTGTGCAGTACAGGTCCCATACTCACTGCTCACTGTGTGCAATACAGGTCCCATACTCACTGCTCACTGTGTGTAATACAGGTCCCATACTCACTGCCCACTGTGTGCAATACAGGTCCCATACTCACTGCTCACTGTGTGCACTGCAGGTCCCATACTCACTGCTCACTGTGTGTAATACAGGTCCCATACTCACTGTGCTGTGTGCAGTACAGGTCCCATACTCACTGCTCACTGTGTGCACTGCAGGTCCCATACTCACTGCTGACTGTGTGCAATACAGGTCCCATACTCACTGTGCTGTGTGCAGTACAGGTCCCATACTCACTGTGCTGTGTGCAGTACAGGTCCCATACTCACTGCTCACTGTGTGCACTGCAGGTCCCATACTCACTGTGCTGTGTGCAGTACAGGTCCCATACTCACTGTGCTGTGTGCAGTACAGGTCCCATACTCACTGCTCACTGTGTGCACTGCAGGTCCCATACTCACTGCTCACTGTGTGCACTACAGGTCCCATACTCACTGCCCTGTGTTGTGTCATGTCTGACGGGCACAGCTCCCAGATCTCAACTTCGTCACGTCAGATGTCCTCTGTTCATAGCGGACGATTCTCTTTAATTTGCGATTCTCATCTCTGCATTGAAACTGCGGGGGGCGGGCCGAGATATCTGGGGAGCCGTCCGCGTGTGAAGAGTCCGACGATGAGAGAAGAAGAAACAAAGAGCGCAGCGTGGCGTGCGATGTGAAGCCAAACTCCTGCGAGCTCCTTAGCCGGCGTTAATATACTGAGAGAGAGAGAGAGTGAGAGAGGGAAAACACGCTGTTAAAATTAATGAGCCATTCAGTGTCAGGTCTCACAAGTGTTTTTAATAAAGCCTGAGATTCTGTGTTTTCGGCTTGTATCCGTACATTCGCCCGGGGCAAGTTCCTGGTGAGGGAAGGCCCTCATCTGTCTGACTTGTTTTTCTCTTTTAATAAAGGGAAAGTATGACAGCCCATATTTTTCCTCCTCTGTCCCGCAGTCCGTCCCTGGAGAACGTGGCGTCGGTGTTTTCGGCTGTTAAAAACGGGCCGCAGAGGGTGACTGGGTTCCCTCCGGTCACAGTGTAACAGTAAAGATTTCAGTGCTTTGTTTTCTGCCTCTGCTGCAAACCCTCTAGCTGTAGTATTCAGTGTCAGTATGAATATGCATGCAGTTATATTAGAATGAATTTCCATATTAATGTAAAATGCTGGTCAAGAAATGCTATTGGCCAGAAAATAACCAGGTCATAAGTGCACTCACTCGAACAGGGATCTGAAACTCAAATCCCGAGAAGTCGCTGTGTCTGCTGGTTTTTGACGCGTTCCTGCATTAAAGTGCTTAATTTAAGTCATCAGTTGGCTAAAGTGTCTGCACACCTTGTTTCCAAGGCCATGATTGGCTGCTTATTGAAAGGAAATCAATTCCAGGACCGGAGTTTGAGAGCACAGTACTAGCGGCGTGTTGCTCACATAACGGTTTGATGCACTTAAGTTCTCTCATTGTCAGTCACTCTGGATAAGAGGGTCTGGTAAATGGATGCAGTGTAATGTAAATTTAACGCAGGGAAATGCTTCTTTTCGTCGGCTGCACATTTCAAAAGTAACAACCCTGAGTGTTTGACACAAAGAAAAGAAGATTGGCACTTTCTTATCTGACTTGAAAATCCCCAGGTTATAGAATAGTTTGGTTATAGACGTTGGCTTTCATTAAGCTTTTCCCTCTTTGGTAACTTTCATGTTTCCCGGATCCTGTCAGCAGACTAGACTGCTAACAGGAGCCTGTTAGCGCAATTGGCCTCTGAGAAGTTAATAAAAATGCACGGGCCCAAATCCCTGGGGAACGAGAGCGGTGCGGAAGCATTGCGAATGGGACCTTGCAGGAAACAAAAAATTAGCCCTTACAGAGTGTCGAATGAGCTGTCACTCCGGTGTGGGAGGTAGACAGAGCCCCGGTCCGGGACCTTCTGGACCGGGACCTTCTGGACCGTGACGTGGCCCCCTCGCCGCCCATTCCTTGGCTGTAATGGGTGCGCCATGACTGTATTTGCTACATTTGGTTTACGTTTCATGTTTAATTTAGAAATCGTTATTGCTCAGTTATAGCTACTTTGCACATGGGGTGTTTCCACTGGGTGCGCTAACTGTTTGATTGCATCATTGCCTTTGTGAAGGTGGAACCACAGTATCTCATTGGGGACACATTGAACTGAGTATTTTTTTTTTTTTTTTTTTTTACTGCTGCCAGCTGTATTTGTTCCTTTCTGACAGTCAGCGAGGCCTACAGGAATAGCTTGGACAGCAGCAGTCTCACACGCAGGCGTGCTCACCTGAGGCTGACCAGCAGTCAGCTCAGGTGTTGCTCCATGCCTTCATTAGACCTGCTTTAAAGGCAGAGCCAGCAGTGCCGTGGGGAGGAGACTGTGTGAAATGCATTCCGATCGCTTTTTTTTAAGCTCCTTGCTTCCTTTCCTTGTGTGCTTTCCCGGCTCTTAGCTCCACACATCAGAGGACACAAGGAGAGGACACAGGGTTGGAGGAATCAAGGCAACATCTATTAGGCAAACGGAACGTCCTTGCTCTTTCGAGCGTCGGTCTGAAGCCACGGCAATTACAGACGTGGCAGGTGGGGAGAGGTGGACCCACTGGCGGATCGTTTATATGTCGCACATTCCGGAGAAAATACTTCCGCTGAAGATACACTCCTTTCTCGAGCATTCTTCGGGAGCCACCTACCTCCTTCGAGGAGCATTTAGCGGGTTGGAATGTCTTTAAAGATGGTGGGCCTCGATTGATTTCTCGGTCAGGCAAGGACGGTGGAGACAAGGATGGATAAAATAAGCGATTGGAATGCAATTGTGCAGTTCTGGTTCTGCTTCAGTCACCTCTCTAGACCAAAATCTCTCCCACTCTGTGGGAGGAAATCACTTTGTTTTCTAGCTCTCAGATTTAGGATGTGTTTGATTTATTGTGTCTGCTTTGTTTGGTAAGAAGAGAAACAAGACAGAAAATTTATTGCGTTACTTTTATTTTTTAAATTTCTTTACATATTTCTTGTTCAATCACTGTCCCGCACAGTGTCTCCACCTGACTGCAGTAACCAAAATATTTTATTTTTATAGATAATGTTTTTCAATATGTTGGTGAAACATTTGTCATCCCCATTACCTGAGTTATTTTTTTTATTCCAAGCTACACACAACTATCTCTTTAATTGTATTTCATTGTTAAAATTTCTTCTGCTGTTTTTTTTTTCTCATTAAACTTCCATTTTTCTTTTTTGTTGGAAAATACATCTGTATACTATATGTGTTGTGTGTATAATAATGTGGGCAGTATGTGTGCATTTATCACTAAATAACTCTTTACACTAAATGAGTGTTTTCAGTTTAAAAATAACTAATGTTACTAATGTTATGAAAATAATCAACATGCAGACGGCATGCCTGTTTGAATGGCAGGTTGATTTCAGTTTATTTGTTGAGTAATGTGCTACCTGTGCTACAATTTCATCTCTTATTGTAATTCCATGTAATTACAGTCATGTATTTACCTATATTGTAAATGCATCATTTCATTGAAAGTCCTGATTCATTTACCTTTACATTGTTTTGTTTTTGAACACAGGGCCCTGTTTCGCGAAGCAGGAGTAAATCCCAGAACCCTCCCAAATTTGGAATATGGACTGAAGTAAAAAAGAACTGTTCTGAGTGACGATGGAAAACCACTAGCCTCAGTGGCTGGTGAGCTAAAGTTAATGTCAGGCCCTGGGTGCTGGAATTACAGTGTAAACGGACACATTTGTCGGTGGAAACAATTTCCCAGCTGGATATCTCGAGTGTCATTTATATGTGGTTGTAGTACCTCAAAATAGAACATAAGAACATAGGAATACGCAATAAGGAGAACAGGCCATTCAGCCCATCTAGAACGTAAGAATACATAATGAGGAGAACAGAACATTCAGCACATCTAACATAAGAATTCATAATGAGAATAACAGGGTTGTCTGCCCATTTTGAACATAATAACACAGCAAGTCATAATGAGAAAAACACTACCCATCTACTGAATATATCTGGTAACTATCCTGCTTGTTATTTGTTTGTTTTTGGTGCTTTCCAAATTTTGTCCTAAACTTTTTTCTGTTGGTTTTCTTTATCTCGTTCTAGGAATTTTTAAAATTTCACATGTACAGTTATCATTTTTCTGTCTTGTATGGATTCAGGAGAGCACAGATGTGCATGTTTACATTTTTTTACTTTTGCTTTCCCCTGGAGCACATGAAGCTCAGCCGCTAGCTCGTAGCAGTCAGGCTCACACAGACATCATTCTCTGCTAGTCATGTGCTTATTCCATTTTTTTCCAAAACAAGATTAGTGGAATTTAATTAACACCAATGAATCGCATTTTAACCTCTATAGCAAATTTGCCTGTATAATCTCTCCTGCTGCAGCCTTTCAGATCTTAGCTTCTTCAGTTCATGTTGTGCCGTAGCTATGCACAAAGCACGGCAGGTGCATAACGAATGGTTTCAGGCTGTGACTTTGCCGTTAATTAACGTAATATTTAGCGGATGGTTTAATCGGAAGAGGAGGACGTTTAGCCAGAAAGCTGCGGTGCAGACTCAGTGGAAATTCAAATCAAGTGTCATTCAAGAGAAACCACGCCCCCATCACGACCCGCCCTTCTAAACTCCAGCCCATGCCAAAGCAAGGCCAAACTTGGTTGAAAAAGAAGATTTGGAACTAAGAAAGATTTGAAAATGAAAGAAATGTAAACAAAACAAGAATATTTGAAACCGAAAATGAGATACAGTATTTGATCAAACAAAATACCAAAGCAAATGTATTTTTTCGGATATGTTTGAATACTAATTTTCGTTCAGTCCTGATTTCGTTCATTTATTTTTTTCTTTTCGGTTTCAAGGTATTTCGGTTTTAACTTTTTCATTTTCAGTTGTGTTTCTTTGTTCAACTTTTTACCCTAATCTGGCTCCATACATTTGCTCCAATTGTGCATCGACCTGTGGGGTTGCCGACCACAGTCAGCGCACTCATAGTCTGGATTGTATACCAGTGGGTCCCATCCTTGCCCTGGAACAGAGCCATAACAGATAATAGACTGTGGGGCCCATCCACACACTGGAACAGTGCCTTAACAGATACCAGACCATGGGGCCCATCCACACACTGGAACAGTGTCTTATCAGATACCAGCCTGTGGGTCCCATCCTTGCCCTGGAACAGAGCCTTAACAGATAACAGACTGTGGGGCCCATCCACACACTGGAACAGTGCCTTAACAGATACCAGCCTGTACCATATGGCTTCATCTTGTGCAGTAAATTGAACAAACAATTCATTTATTACCAATGACTATAGCTTTGAGGATGAATTATAATGGCATAAATAACTCCATAATCAAGCATCCTTTATCTTTTAGACATGAAGTTGACAAACTGCATGCTGGGCTTACGGTGATTGTGAAGGTGTTTTGGCAGATACAAATTCTGGCTTATTCCGGCAGGCATTGAGCCAGAAAATTTCAAGGGAAACGTGACGTGGCCTAGTGGCATTGGTGGGCATGCACCATGTCCCCTGATTTTTCCATGAGATACGCAGCGTTAAGAGTTTTTATGTCCCAGGTTTTAATGTCTCCTTCACAGGGTCAATCAACAGACATTAAGTGTCTAATTAAGAACGGTTAAGAGCTTCTTGGAATTAAGAGGTTGCAATTACGGTTGAAATGAAAACACACAGGGTCCTGAGGATTGAGCTTGTGTGTGTATACTGTATGTGTGTATGTGTGTGTGTGTGTATGTGTGTGTGTGTATATGTGTGTATGTGTAAGCTATAAAACTGTGTATACGAGAATATATGGCACAACAGGGTGGTGATCGGCCCAAGGCTAGCCACCCTGAGCTGCCATAATTCTTTTATATGCACTGGCATGGAGTGGTTCATATCTCTTATACAATTCAAATGCACGGAACATTTTTTTTATAAAATTGTATTTTTCAAACCTTTTAATCAAGTACGAAACTAAAACTGTCATCTACACATCCGCCACTTCGCTAAATATTGATCCTCTGGCTCTAGAGTTTGGATTCTACAGAGATCAACTAGTTGCCTAAAGTTTTGTCCTCAGAATACAAAATGTATATTCAGTTTGATTAAAATTGGATGAATGACTTAGCCAGTCAAGAATTTTCCAGTTTTTGGCTTTGAAAAAACTGTTGCTGTAGCAGTATGTGTGAGATTATTCTGGCTGTAGGATGAAGCACTGTCGAATAAGCTTTTAAACTTGGGCAGTTCGTTTTGGCCTCCACAATTTGCCCTCGCCATCACTCTGATACAAGTGAATCTTGGTTTGATCTGTCCACAAGAACTTTTTCCAGAACTCTGCTGGCTCATTTGGGCACTTCTTAGCGACCTGAAACATGGCTATCCCATTTTTGCAGCTAAATAGTAGTTTTCTTCTTGCAGTGTAGCCTTTGTAGTTCTGTTTATGATGTCTTCTGCTGACAGTAGTCACTGATGCATCCGCATCCGTCTCCTGAAGAGTGTTTCTGATCTGTCGGACAGGTGCTTGGGGGGTTTTTCTTCATTATGGTGAGAATTATTTGGTCATTGACAGTAGAAGTCTTCCTTGGCCTACCAGGACTTTGCGATTACTGAGCTCATCAGCACTCTTTTTCTTCTTAATGATGGTGCCCTGAAATGGGGGGCTATGTATAAAAAGTGCTGTAATTTCTACCTGGTGAAACCAAAATGTATAGAAACGCCCTTTAATAAAAGTTGAGAAGCTCCGCTTCAGCCTCACCAAATTGTTTTATGACAAACCTAAAAAGTTTAAAATTGTGAAGTACTGAGCCAAATCGAGAACAAATATGTCATTGTCCCAAACCTTATGGATCTCAGTCAAAAAACTACAATCAAAATAGTGGAGGTGTAGATTACATATAATGATGGAAAATCATTTTCAGTGCTGCTGAGACTATTTCAACAGCATTCAGGTATATCAGTAACCTGAGTCAGGTTATTCTCAAAGTCAAAGTTATTTATCAAACAGGGAGCACAAGAAATGCTGTTGAAAGGGTTGCATTTCACCAGTCAGTCATGAGAAAGATTTTAAAAGCAGCAGCTTTTGAATGCTCTTTGGGTGGGGGAACTGCCTCCCATTGATACTAAAAAGCAATGCAGGTTTAAAAAGGTGAAGCCAGAACCGACTCACTAAATGAAAATCTCTGCAGATCCAGCAGGTATTCCACAGAAGCTGAAATATATGGCATAGATAGTATTAAATATAGGTCATGTTTCTTTAAGGTAGTCTTTCCTTTTTCGTGTGTGTAACCACAAATAAAGCAGGACAGTAAATTTTGGGCTTCCCTTCTTGCTGTAGTGCCAAGTTCCAGTGTGCAAGTGCGACAACTGGCAGAGGTTGCCACGCTGAGCGAGATTCCCCTCTTGGTACTGCTTCAAAAAAAATTCCCCCCTTCGGCGTTGCTCCCATCAAAAAGAGTGATGAGCTGACACGGAGAGGCTGTGATCACTCTCGGCCAATCCAAGAGACATCCTCTAATGATCCGCCACCCCCCTTCCCCCTCCCCCTCCCCCCCCCCCCCCCACCCCCGCTGCTGACAAAAAGGTTTCCAGCTGTAACAGAGCCTTTAGTAAATGTCTGATTAGACACCTGGGAGCCGTTGCCGGGAGCGCGTTCCGCGGTTCCCGTCCTCGGGCTCCCGTCTGACGGCGCCGAAGTCGGGTAATCGCGCCGGGGTCGGGCCGTAAATCAGCCGGAGTGCGAGGCGGGGCGGGGCGAGGCGGCGCGCTGACTGATAATGACGAGCGAGACTTGCAGATGTTGTCTCCAGATTGGGGAGTAGGGGCCGGAACATCGCTCATCGTTAAGTCAGCCGTTGTTTTCTTCTTCTTTTTTTTAATTTTTTTTTACCCCCCCCCCCCTCAACAAATGTGCTGTAGCAAGCACTGTAGAGTGCGCCAGCACATCTCTGTCACGGGGTGCTTTTCAGACTTTAAGGACGTGCGCGTTGTCTAAAAAAGACTGTCTATAGACAACATGGTAACGGTACCCGTGATAATAGAAAGGGACGGAAGTGCCCACAGGTGAATTCCTCACTGATATAAGGTCGATGTTTGCTTATTTATTTATATACTCATTAATATATTAATTCCAGACCTGGGTCAAATATGTATTTGTTTTGGATTCAAATGCACTTCTGTGTTCTATTGATCTTGCCTGGTGTAATTGAGCCTGCCAATATGACCAGAAGGCTGGGTTTGCACTTTTTGAGAGTATTTCATTGGTTCCCATACACCAGACATGATCAGTGAAGCGTAGACAAGTATTTGAATCCAAAACAAATACGTATTTGATCAAGGTCCGATTCATTCGTTCATTTTTACGCAGTTAATGCATGAAACAGCTTGCCAGGCCAGGAAGTAGAGGCAGCGGCCCTTGGGGTGTTCAGGCTTGACACCGGATACTCTCTAGACTGTAAGTAAACGATGGGCCTAGATGGGCAGAATGGCCTGTTCTCCACATTATGTTATAGGAACGCATAATGAGAACAGGCCATCATGTAGATAAAGGTATCACTGAGTGTTCCAGCTGCTAAACTACCCTCTACCCCCCCCCCCCCCCCGCTCCCTCTGGCATATGTTCATAATAAGAATTGCCACAGTGCTAAGTCTGGCTTGAAACGCAATGACAAATCGGAGCCTGTATGTGCTGAAGATTTCAATGCCACTCTTGAGCAGTGTCAACTAAAAAAATAATTCAGAAATCCCCCTTCACTCGAGTCACCGTAAAATGGTACTGGAATGAACAAGGATGTCTGAATTCTTATGAGCACTTTCCTTTGTTCCTCTCTAATCAACTTCCCATCTGTCCTTGAGGCAAAGGTGAAAGGAACTTTTTTTTTCCTTTTATTTTTCCCCGAACACAGTTTAAAGAAAGTTACCGGAAATGCTCGTTTCACTTCGGGTCTAATGGCCCTGTTCTTGAGTGGAAAATCTGTACTTGGAGTGGAAATCGGGTGAGCTAATTAAAATCTTATGAAGGCTTTCATCATTGGATGATGGTGTGGTTTACAATACTCCACCGTTCTTCTGGCAGGACTGACACAAGAGTGTGGGGAGAAATAAATAAATAAATAGAACAACTTGCATTTCACAGGCTTGAACTTTTTCATCCTTGAAATAGACCCCCCCCCCCCCACCCCCCCACCCGAGTTGCTGACTGGTCTGCTCCATTAGAGCAGCCTCTGTACACTAGGACAGTGCGGCAGGTGTGCATCTGAGGCTATAGATGTGATTGAAGAGGACGGCCATTTTAAACTGCAGTCTGAAAACTGCTGTTAACATATCATAGGACAACATTTAGTATCCATTGACTTATTATTATTATTATTATTATTATATAAAAGAGGATGTAAATGCTGTGTGTAAGCACATGCAGTATATGTGCATCGACAATCTTACGGATCCCGTAAAATGTATGAAATGTACCTGTCAGTCGCGTAATTGTAAATCATATTTTCAGAGCATATCTTTTTTAATGGATTCGAGTATTTTGTATTTCACAGCACAGGCCGTGCATTGGATGGGCTCTCGTGAAAAGGGGTTGTGACAGGTACGGGGGAGGCCGGGAAGGAGAGCCGAGGCGGAGTGAGCAGACCCTAATTAGTACTCTGGGGCACGGGGTGCGTGCTCCGCGCACCTGGGGGAGAAGCTGCTCGCGGTCAGGGGAAACATGTCAATACACTGAGTAATGAAGCAAAATGAAGCGAAATCCTGCTACAAGTAATTAGAGAAATCATGGGTTTTCTGTGTGTGTGTGTGTGTGTGTCTGCATGAGTGTGTGTCTGTGTGTGTGTGTGCACGCCTGTGCATGTGTGTGTGTGTCTGTGTCTGTGTGTGTGTGTGTGTGTGCATGTCTGTTTGTGTGTGCGGATGAATCTGTGTGTGCGTGTGTCTGTGTATGTGCACGTGTCTGTGCGGGTGTGTGTGTATGTGTGCGTGACTGTGTGTGTGTGTCTATTGTGGCGCCCCGATCCCTTATCGGTGCTCCCCACGAGACCACCAGGACGGCCGAGCCCATCGACACCGGCGGCCGCTGGGAAAAGTGGTGAGTGGGCGGTACCTAGCAAACCCCTGCCTAGAGACGTTCAGGACCCTGGACAGCCCCCGGCAGACCAAACTGAGGCGACAACCGGCAGCACCATGGACAGGGCTGCAGCAGAGGGAAGGTAGGTGGAATTTTCCACTCTGCCACACACCTGAAGCTGCTTGCCGAATTGGCTGCCGGCGCCCACCTGAAGCTGCTTGTACTAACGAGCAGGCAGGCTTATATAGACCAGCACAACCCAAGGAAGAGCGAGTTGCTGGGGCTTCTGTCGCAGCTACGCCGGACGACTCTACACCAGGGAGAGACTGTAAGCGGCCGTGGGCCAACTCGCTTGAAACGGAGGATCACCAGCCGGCAGCCGGAGCGAGGAACCGGAACCGGACCCGGATCGGGCTGACCACGCCCTGTCCCCCCCTTAACCCACTTCTTTTTTCGTTTCTCTCCAGAAGAGGGTGTGAAGACCTGGAGCGGAGCACGGATACCCCGACCGGGAAGACTTTTTAGTTGTTTTTGGCTCCCCCTACCCCTACCCCCACTCATTACAATTATTAAAAAAACTTTTTTGTTAAACACTACCTCTGTCTCACCGTGCTGGTTCTTTCGTCACTCAACCCCCCGTTGGCTGAGAGAGGTCACACTATGTGTGTGTGCATGTCTGTTTGAGTGTGTGTTTGTCTGTGTGTCTGTGCATCTGTGTATGTGCGCAGGTACATTTTGTCCTCTATTTCTATCCAAATGGAATCGAGAATAGGTGTTTCAGACTGCATGGAAAGATAAATGAAAAAAAGAAAATGTGAATAACAATTATGTGAATAACAATATTGCCTATTGATGGCATTATCAATAAAAATAATAATAACAATTTTACATATTGATGATGTTGTCAATAATATCACAAATATATTATGACAAAATCACATCAGGTACCCTTTTGTTACTGGAAGGATTTATCCGATTAACAGCATCACTGTGTTTTGTATAAGGATCTCCTCCTGAGAAAAAAAAAAAAAAAAGCTCAATGACCAAAAAATCTCTGCCGTATTGGACTTTGCTTTTGTGGATTTAGTGTTAAATCCTTAACATGGCCAGACTAAACCTCAGGCTAATATGTGCAGTTTGAACCACTGGCTCCACTGACTGCACTTAAGAAATTATTTTATCTATATATATGTATGAATGAATGAATGAATTAAATGTTGCATTTTTATCGAACTTTTCCAGATGCTCAAACCACCACCACCTATATGGAGTCCCCTGCTCCCTCACAAAATAAAATAATAAATGAACAAAATAAATGAATGTGAAAATAAATGTGGAAATATATCTGTGAAATATATCTGTAATGAATAAATATCAACTGAGATTTATAGCTACAAAATCAGAAAAAAAAAGGTGACAGTTATCTAAGTGACCGTTGCAAAGTTCTTTAAATAGTTGAATGCTGAGACCGCTCTCAAAGTTTGAGGCTCAGGAGGGTTTTGTATCTCAGGGATTCTTGCTCTACTGTATGAGTGAGGAGAGAGAGCGAGCGATGCTAGCCCTTGCTGACTGCCCAAGAACCCTTTTATGTGGATATATTGAATGGGGGGCTCTAAGCCACGAGCTGAATTTATTTATTTTTTTGTCCTGGATTCTGCCAGTCTGGATTCATTCACACTCTGGGGGGAAATAACCTGAAATATATAGGGTATGATTTATTTGTATTTTGTATTTATTTATTTATCATTTTTCCGGGCAATCCTAGGAATCATAATCTCTGTCATAATACATACCCCCCAATGCAATTTTTTTCCTTCTCCTATCACAGCTAATGTTAACAGAATGCAGCGCTTAAAGCACTTCAGACAGCGGTATAATGGAGGGATTAGCACCAAACTTTTTCTGGCGAAGCGTATTTTTCCGCAGACGCCGCCTGCCATCGCTTTATTGTGCGAGCGTTATTGTGGGGGAGCGCTTCCTGAAGCTAACGCTCCACCGCGGCGCGACCGCACATGTAATCCCCCCCCCCCTCCTCACGCGCCGAGCGGCAGGGACCCCGAACGGATCCCCCGTCGCCGCTCCGCCGCCGAGCGGCGGGAACGGCATCAGCGCTAACGCCGCTGATGAATCGCAACGCGCCGGGATTTACTTTCGCAGGCCTATCAATCCCGCTAAGCCCCATGTCCTGCGTCGGTGCGTCCCTATCTCTCTCTCTCCCGCGCTTTCATACCTAAAATCGGAAATCTTTACAGAGAGGAGGCTTTTGGATTACATCCGTGGGCTGCTCTCGCTAAATTTTTGTTTGATCGCATTTAACTCTCAAACGCCCTATAGCAACTTTTCAAATAAATAAATAAAATTAATAATAAAAAAATGTCAGATATATAAAACATTCCCTGGATGTTAAGAAATCCTGCTTGCGCCTCCTGGGTGGCTCATTCGGTTAAGGCACCAGGGTCTAGTGCAGTGGTCTCCAACCCTGGTCCTGGAGAGCTACAGGGCCTGCTGGTTTTCTTAGTGACTCTGCACTTCATGAATCAGTCAGAGCAGTTGATTACACAGTTAACTCAACTCACCTGGTGTCTTGGGTCTCAATTGGGTGCTGATTTTAAGGTGAAAACAAAAACCAGCAGACCCTGTAGCTCTCCAGGACCAGGGTTGGAGACCACTGGTCTAGTGCATGGATGAGCCTCATGGTCTTGGATGGAATCCTGACCGTGCCACTGCCAACTGTGGCCAGTTGGTCCACATGTCAACATACAATTGGCAGTTGTGTCACCCAGGCTATGGGAGGGTTCAGTAGGAGTCCAGGTTTCACCGCTCTCTAGCGACCTCTGCTGGTCATCCAGGAGCCCATGGACTGCATGTTAAAGCAGCATATAAAAGGTCTTCCTCCGACTCCACTATCTGTGAGCTTAGCCGTAGTCTGCAGTGTGAAAAGAAGCAGACTGGTGACACCATATATTTCGGAGGAGAACCGTGGTTGTCTGAATCGGCAATGGAGCTCCTTGCATGAACCTGGTTGTTGTTATAGGTTGTGGTTGGACATGCTCAGCCCCACATTGGCTGCCACATTAAAAAAAAAACACAAAAAAACACAAGAAATAATGAAAAAAATAAAATCGTTTTTCTAGTTTTTGCAGTCTGACTGGGAGCATCATTGGGGGTGTGGCCTGCAGTGTGGGAGGAGATGTTTTTGGGTGATTCATATCTCTCCCTGCCTCGGGTCAAGCCTGGCCGCTGCCTTGACGTCCTGAGCCTATCGAACGAGGCCGGCGCCACGGCGATGGACGGAAAGAATGTTAAACGTTATTGCGGGGGGGGGGGGCGGCGGAGAGGGAGGGGTGAAAACCGCCAGGTCCTGGTGACACGTTGCAGAACTCCAGGTGCAACGTCGTGTCCTAAAAGCAGCTTCTTGTTGTGGAATTCACGGAGAGCACTGGCCACACCGTTCATTTAAAGCAGTGTGTCGGGCGGGTGGAAATATCCATCGCTCGAGGCCGCGGTTTTCAGCGCGACCGAATAACGGATTCTTCCCTGACAACGCAACGCAGCGGAGCACGACGGATGAGCGCCAGGCAGACGTTAACGCACACGCTACGTGCCGCGTGCAGCTATCCGTTTCCTTCCCCCCAACGTACGAGATCACGGTGCCTTCCGCACCATCGCTTCCTTAATCTGTCAGCTCAGGCACTGATTCACTGGCGATATTCAAATAATTATTTCTCTAGTCTTTTTTCTTTACCTTTTTTAAAATCGGCACACGCGGACGCGCGGGGTTGAGGCGCGGCACCGAGGGGCGAGCTTCGGGAGCGGAGGCCGGACGACGTCTCAATCGCGCTCGCGGAGATTCGGCGCCCGTCCGCTCTGGTTCGGGCGAGGACGGGAGGGAGCGTGTGAGCTGAGAGAGGCCCGGGGTGAAGGCCTCAGACCCCCCCCGGCTCAGACGATAAGAGCGGGGGCCCCGTCCGAAAGGAGAGAGGAGCGTAATGCGCGACGCTCTCGGGTAACAGCGACCGGATACCCCTCTGGCTTCAGCGCTGATGAGGTAACGTCTCCCGCGATTCTCGGTGCTGGTCCTTTCCCGCAGCACAATACCCCCCCCCCCCTCCCATCCCCCCCACGGCTGCTGGAAACCTTTACAGCGCTTGTCCTTCTACATTTACAAAAAAATGTTACAAAAATATGCTTGTGTTCATTCAGAACTAGCAATTTCCTGGCTCGTAGCTGGAAATCTATTCTGAGAGGATTGCGGCAAGCTTATAATATCATGACATTGCATTGTTTGATATTTGGCAGACCGGCTTATCGGAATCAATACGACAATAAAGAAGATTGGGTCTCAGGTTTTGTGTAGGTCTTTGGATGCCTCTTTCAACGGGACCTGCCCCTGCAGAGGTCAAGGAGTTATTGTCTAAACGCCATTAATATATTGCAATTTGCGGCCTTAGTAACAAGTGATGATTGATCCAATCAATGACCCAAGTTTAGTCCGCAAGGCCTGTTGTGGGAAAAAAAAACTGACTTCCCCTCTGCATGGAATTCATTTCATGCACCCGTGTCACGAGATACTGTAGAGGGTAGAGGAGATTTGCTTTTGCGCTCGTAAATGTCAGCTCAGTATTGCCGTGATTTCAGTATTTCAGACCTGTTTAACCCATTGCAGAGTAGGGTTTCT
The DNA here is from genome assembly GCF_013347855.1 of Anguilla anguilla. Lineage (NCBI taxonomy): Eukaryota > Metazoa > Chordata > Actinopteri > Anguilliformes > Anguillidae > Anguilla > Anguilla anguilla. Next base: position 7,014,770 of record NC_049213.1, read on the forward strand.
TTGGAATGTTTTGGAATGTCGGTGTTCTAGAACTTTGTTGCATTGATTGTTATGGCAGCTTTAGAATGTTCAGTTAAGTAAATTCTGATCACGTTTGTGATTTTACACCTTGAAGGGTTAAAAGCTGATGTGATGGAGCCGATGTGCGTGTTGCAGTACTGGCGGGCATCTCACCGCCAGTCTTTCCTGACGCCGGGCTATCTGCGAATAAATTAATTTATTTTTAATGAAGCCGCTCTCATTTTCTCCCTCCCTGGAGCCGAAAAGACGTAGGCGCGGGACGGGCGAACGCCCAGGCCGAGGTGACCTGTCAGAAAGCGCGAGCGCCTCCCTCGAATTCCCCCCCCGCGATCTGAGACGCGTTATTAAAACCAGACGAGCTAACGAGCTAGCCCCCGAAGGCTCCGGGACACACCGGTAGAGAGGAAGTTGCCGTGAGGGGGAAAGGCCAGCGATATCATCGACTTTCCTCCCGACGACTCCTTTGATGGAAGGCCCCGTCGGAGGGAGTCGTCCGTTAATGAGCAGCGAGTAATTATCGGCGGGTCCCGGGGGCCTGGCGATCGGCGCTACGCGCTAACCCGTCCTAATTGATGTCAGAGAGTGGACCTGTTGTCAGTTGGGCTTTGTGCATTTTCTAAAGCAGGTGCTGCCTTGTCCAAGACACGGGAATGCATTATCTGTTATCTAATTTCTTATGCAGGATTCAGATTGCTTCTGATTCCGAAATCTTCGATCCGTTTGTCTCTGGTCCGGTAACTGTTTCAGGTTTAAATTAAAATACCTGCTTGTTACATGGAATGCGTAGGCAGAGAATAAGCGAACGGCACATTATAATGTTATTTTATATGGTATCGGGTCTTTTCGATGAAACTGAGGTTGTCGTGGATACCTGATTGACCCAAAGGGTGGGGCTCACTAACACATGGATTTCCTGCTTACAGAAGTACCTCCATCCATCTCTGATGAATGATGCAGCTTCAAGCCAGACTGTGGGGCCCGTGCATCCGCGAACTAGATCCGCGCCTGGACAGGATACGGCATCTCCGTTCGGCTGTTCAGTGCCTGTCGAGGGGGTCATGCGCTCGCACTGCTGCAGTTTTATTATACCAGCTGTGCATTTCACCTTGCTTTCGTATGATACATTGTGCATCGCGTATAAATAGTAAAAAAAAAAAAAATCCAATGAACTTGTGTTTATCGACTCGCTTGCAAATAGAGAGATTTGAAGGAAATTGTTTTCATCATTCGCCATGCCCTTTCACTGGGCGAGGCTCGAGCCCAATGGCTGCTGTAAATATTAATTTCACCGCGTTTGCCGCATCGCGTCCTGACTAGGGCACCCGCGGCCCTCATGTAGCGTTCCTCCGGATTGTTTCCGGAACACATGAGAAGAGTGCAGTTATCGGGGGGGGGGGGGGGGGGGACATGTATTAAGCAAATGGAACATCCTTGCTCAGCGAATCTTCAGTTTCAATTAGATGTGACAAATGTGGAGAGGTGGCTCCAGAGCAGATCGTGTGTCCTCGCTGACACCTCCTCCAGGAGTCTCCGCTCTCCTCCAAGGAGAATTTGACGGGTCGGGATGTCCTTAGAGACGGTGGCCCGCAATCGATTTCCGGGTCAGGCGAGGGTGGATAACGTGCGCGCCGGGTATGAACCCCTAGTTTTCCCCGGGGGTTCAGAACTGAGCAAGAGAAGGACAGCCCACTTGAACACGACCCACAAAGGATGAACGGAGGGGACCTGGACCCCCACACGCGATAATCTTGCTTCTCCCTCCCCCTCCCCCCGCCTCCCCCCCCCCCTTGAAACTGGAATCTACGAGGGGGGTCCCTGATAGCGACATTGACAGGACCTTGTAACGATGTGCGCGGGGGGGGGGGGGTGGGGGGGGTGGGGGGGGTGGTGGGGGAGGAGCGACATTTCGCTTTATTGCGTGATTGTTCTCGCGCGCCGCGGTAAAATGAAGCGAACGTTCACCGAGGAGCAAATCAATCGCGCGGCCCTGTGGTTTTCCATCTCGGACGCAGCGGTGCATTACTCCGAGAGATCGCTTTCCCGCGCCCTCGCGCCCGCCACCCGTTTCTCCGTATCCACTAGCGACGCGGAACCTCAATACAGAGGAAAAAGGCTCTCGGGGCGAAGGAATGTTGAGTGCGGTTCGGCGCGGGGCCGCCGCGAACCCGCTGCTGAGCTGTGAAAGCCCTGCGCGTTACTGTGAAGCACCCGTACCTCTCTCACAGTAAGGAGGGCCGTATCTGGGGCCGCGGGACGCGACGGTGAGCGCTTCACCTGGACAACCCAGCCGCCAACAACTACAAAACGGCTTTATCAATAACATAACTGAGTTAGATACTCGGATACAGAGTTCAGTTTCCCTTCTGGAAAATGTAAATCTTTTTTGTCATTTCTGAATTTCATTTATCGTCTTTGCTATTGACACAGAATGTGTGCCCACTCAAATTAAATATGCTTCTTGGTTTAATAATATAACTCAGTCTATCACCATGATTTGAATTATCATATTTATAATGCTATTGTCCATTCATGCTAAATTGAGAAACCATCTCCGCACTGTTAGACAGTCACCTTGTATCTAGAATACAAATGACTTCATTTCAGTTTAGCCACACCACATAATGGTTTTGTCACAGGGCATTCTCAGATAACAAAACAAGCTATTAGTTGTTGAGTTATGAGAAATTGACTCTATGTAGAGCTGTTTGAGAACTTTATGTAACAGATGAAATAAGACATGACATTTTAAAATGACACCAAATTATACAGTTCTTTGTGACTGTTAAACAGTTATGTTATTAGTCACCATACACTGTGTTTAAAATGTCTGTGTAGTCCAATTTCAGACTAGATGTCAGTTATGATTTGTAAATGTACAAACAATAAAACTTTGTTTTGCTTTGAGACGCTGTGAGAGTTTCACTGGAGATAAAGCCATGCATGATGATGATGAACTTCATCAGCACTCAGTTCTGTTTCTCTGGAATTATCTAGAAATATCTAGAACAGGGCTGCCCAACCCTGTCCTGGAAATCTAATGTCCTTCAGGTTTTCATTTCAACTGTAATTTCACACACCTGACTCTGAATGAGTGGCTCAATGAGGTCTCAAGCTGTTCAATGAGGTGTACTTAGGGTTGTTAGGGTTGGAGTGAAAACCGACAGGACGGTAGATCTCCAGGAACAGGGTCGGGCCAGCCCTGATCTAGAACCTTGGCAACACGTCACAGTTAACCTCAGTTAACCTCAGTTTAATCTTCTCATACGTTCTCTCATGCAGGAACTTTCCCAAAGGAAGTAGAAAAGTAACTTACTTTCTTTTATTTTAAGATCCCTGACTAAAAATAAAAAGTCACAAACAGAAACGACATTAAAAGCATAGCGCACAGACATGCTCCTTGTTTTCCGCTGTGGAATTTGCATTTCATTGCAGTGGCGAGAGGATGGATGTCAGCGCTCAAAGCCTGCTGTGGCTAAGCGACTCTCCAAGCCTCCAGGCCTGCTATGAATAACTCACTCTTGGGTCCTCTTAAAACCCCTAATTCAGTCGCGGAAACGATGTTTCTTCATCTTTACGGAGGTGTTCGGAACCAGCGAATGGGCGTAGCCGCCATTGCCGCAGTCGTTTGCTGGCTGGCGGCTTTGCCAGCAAGCCGGCCGGATGTGTGGAAACCATAAAGCTGCCGCTCGCGAAATATATGACCACAAATGGACACTTTCGGGGAAACCCAATCAATTTACGCCATCATTTGCGATGATGCCCCACCTCCTCACTTCAGGGAAAAGGGCTACGCTCCATTGATTTAGTAAAACTGGTAGACATATGCTTTTTAATGTTTCAGACTAATACATATATCTTACTGCAAACTAGTTCCAACAATTATACATTTTAATGAGTAATGGCGTCATAGCCATCCATATGTAATGTTTATTTTATTAACCAACAATTATGACATCCTCAACCACAACTATTGAAAAATTATAAATATATATTATAAATTATATATTTGTTGATAATTTGCTCATTGTCTCAGCCTTAATCATATTATTATAAAATGCTGTAAAATTATGTTTCTCCATGCCATATTACTGTAAATATACATATAAAAAGTACACACTGTCACCAGGACTGGTACAGGAACTGGAAATAGGAAAGGACAGAGGATAGACAGAGGATCTGGGCATATTATAGCCTGAGATCTACTAGCTGGTAACATAGACAGTCCGTGTGTACAAATGTATATTAATAAGCAGTTCAGAGTGGCGAGGAGATGTACCTAGGCCTCCTGGCTGTGTCATGGTGAGAGCTTGCACTTGGAGAGGGTCAGAACCGGAGCGATCCCTAACCTCCTGGCTGTGCCATGGTGAGAGCTTGGACTAGGAGAGGGTCAGAACTGGAGCGGTCCCTAACCTCCTGGCTGTGCCATGGTGTGAGCTTGCACTAGGAGAGGGTCAGAACTGGAGCGGTCCCTAACCTCCTGGCTGTGCCATGGTGTGAGCTTGGACTAGGAGAGGGTCAGAGCTGCAGTGGTCCGTGAACTGTGGGGCAAAGAGGCAGAATGCCCCAGGTAAGGGAAGAGAAATGTGGACAGGTTAGGAGCTAGATAATCACAACTTTAAGTAATACACTACTCTAATGAGGAAAAGCCCCAGGAGAAAATACTATGGCAGAATATCTGAAGGATTTGTGGAAAGGGGGGTGGACATGACAGCGAGAGTGATCCAGGACAGACAGCACCCCATCACAGCACAGCACCCCGACACAACACAGAACAGCAAACCTGCGTTCACATGCTGCAGCGGAGAGAGAGCGCAGACAGCTCAGTTCACACAGCAGTCCCGTGGTCCGGATTCACCCCATCTCCCCACACATCTTCAACTGAGGGAATGAGCGGTAACACGCGAGCCTTCACTTTAAAACAGAGTGTGTCTGAATCCTGGAGATGAAACGGGAGATTGTTCCATAAGACAGGAGCTCTGTAAGAGAAGGCTCTGCCTCCCGTTGTAATTGTACTTGGAATTTTCAAATAGCCCGTACCTCTAATCCGTGTTGGAGAGCAAGGGATAAATAGTCCACAAAGATATTCTGGAGAAAGGCCCTTTAAAGCCTAATAAGTTCAGAGATGAACTGACTTCTCCCGGTAGCCTAATTCAGTTATCACCAGAGGGTTCCGTATTCTGTTTCTTGGACATAAAAATCCACCGTTGGCAAGCAATGAAAAAAGATGAGCACCAGACTGATATGTTCATATTACTTGGTTCTTGTAAGAAACTTAGCCGCTGCATTCTGAATCAGTTTTTCAAGGTCAGATTCATGCATCCAGGTCGAAAAGCATTACGGTAGTCCAGTCAAAAGATTATATAACATAAACCATTATTTCAACATCATGCAGGGACAATTTTTTATATGAGACAGTTCAACATTGTAAATACTGTTGTCACTGTCTGGTGTAGAAGCTAGTATCTTTTCTATAATTCCTGTTTTTTTCACTAAAGCAATTTAAGAAGTTATTGCAGCTGCATTATTTGTAGGTTCAGCAACTTGTTTGAAGTGGAATCTATGATTATTCTTATTTTTCTTTTTAAGGTTGGAAAAAGTAAGATGACCTAGCTTCAGTGAGCGTGCTTTCATATGCATTCTCAAAGTGGAGGTTGAAGTCATCTAATGCAGCAGCATTGTTATAACTTGCCTTTAAGTGAGAAATAAATTCAGCAAATTCATGAATAAAGACAGGGGTATGGATCGGGGAGCCTGTAGACTGTAAGGAAAATCTTTACCAATCTTTACCGATATTTGATTCAGAAAGCTTCGTGACTAGAATGTCAAAAGAATCAAATTTATACTTTAGTTTTGGGGTGGGGCGAAGAGAGGAATTATTGACTGCAGCGGACCCCGCCTCCTCGTCCGCACAGACTATAAAAGCAAGCCGCAGGGGAGGCCTCCTTTAAAGCAAGATTCTCATCCACCTCGTGCCAAACTCCAGTGAGACGTAATACATCAAGATTATAATCTGTGATTTGTTTGTTCACAAGGGCTGCCTTGGAGCTTAGGGATCTTATATTTAGCGATCCCAAAGTTCAGAACAGTAGCACAACAGGAAGAAGCAGTGATGTGTTTCACTTTGATACTAATCAGACGGTTGCGGTGAACGGAAACACTCAAACAATTACAGTTAATTTTGACACTGGGGAGCTGACACACGCTCCACAGGGCGAGGCAGCGGACTGTAAACACCTCTGAGGTCATGCCCTCTGGGAGGGGGAGGGGTTGGATAAGGGCAGTTCCCCTTGGCCTCCACAATTTTCTCTTGCCATCACTCTGATACAAGTGAATCTTGGTCTCATTTGTCCACAAGATCTTTTTTTCCAGAACTCTGCAGGCTCTTTTATGTACTTCTTAACAAAGTGCCTTATACACTTTGTTGTACGTCGCTCTGGATAAGAGCGTCTGCCAAATGCCTGTAATGTAATGTAAATGTAATGTAATGTGCCTTGGGGTATGAGCAGTTCCTTTCTTTGTCCATAAGACTTTGTTGTAGAAATCTGCATTTTACTGTAAAAGCTGTAGGAGGAGATGTTAAGAGATTTTTTTTTATAGTTGAAAACTGCAGTGCTCCCCCCCCCCTCTCCCCTCCCATCCATAACTCTGTTCCTGTCAAATGGAGCTTTGCCATGCTTTACACGCAGACTAATTAAACTATAAATACTCACAAGACTTCGGGTGCTACCTTGAAGATTCTGAAGACGCTATTCCGTTTTTTTCTTTTTGTGGATCAGTGTGAGTCCTCTCTCACAAAAGGCCAAGGCTAGAGGCAGGCTAATTAACAGGACCATTACTTTCTTGGCTCAGTCACAGGGAAATGGATGAAAAGTCCGGGTTGCTGCTCGGTGACCTCCGCTGATCTTTTCGTTCCCATTTCCCACATCGCTCCCCGCGGAAATGGGGTGCTTGGGAATGACGTTCCGTTGAAACGATTTCTATTGGACGAAGCGGAACAGACCGTGCCAGGTAATGGGGCACGGCTCATTAGAGGACAATAATGTTTTTATTAGCAAAAAAAAAAGAAAATAAAAAAGTCGTCTGCTCTGTATCTTTAAAATGTCGCTTTAAAAAAAAATTTCTTTCTTTCTCTGTTTCGTTTTCATTATTTTCCCAGTGACTTTAGAGATTCAAAAAAGGCCCTGATTCATTTTCTCTGTGACTTTAGAGATCCACACAGGCCTTGATTCATGAATTTCAGCAGTCTTTACCCTTTAAAGTCGGACTGCCATGGAAATTTAAGCAGAACTAGCTATGACGTGTATGCGAGCAAAACAAGTCTTTCAAGGGAAATTTCTGAAGAGCAGGGAGTCACTTTGATTGACGTCAAAAGAGGAAGGGGGTAATGCATGTCCCTGCCTGAAAAGATTTTGATTGGAGGAGAATGGAAAAATGACAAAATACGTGTCCGCTGGTGCTCCATGATGTAAAATAAGTTATTATATTTTTCAGGAAGTGGAGAGAAAAAGGCAATGAGAGATCAGATCCTGGGGCCCTGCCACTATCAGAGCCAATGAGAAAGATCAGGTTCTGGGGCCCGACAGCATCAAGGCCAATGAGAGGCAAGGTCCTGGGGCCCCGCCAGCATCAGGGCCAATGAGAAATCAGGTCCTGGGGCCCCGCCAGCATCAGGGCCAATGAGAGATCAGGTACTGGGGACCCGCGCTGACGCGGGGCTTTAAACTGCAGAATGGATTGTGGGTTCCTTCCGCCCTGCCGAGTGGCCCATCTCCCCCTGCCCTGTCAATCTGAGCTTCCACCAGGGAGGAGGGGCTGGGAGAAACTCTCTCTCTGTCTCTCTCTGCCAGACCCACTGCTCCCCACTCTTTCTCTCTCTCTCTCTCTCTCTCTCTCTCTCTGCCAGACCCACTGCTCCCCACTCTCTCTCTCTCTCTCTCTCTCTCTCTCTCTGCCAGACCCACTGCTCCCCACTCTCTCTCTCTCTCTCTCTCTCTCTCTCTCTCTCTCTCCCGGACGCCGCAGCTCGCTGAGGCGCACAGGGAACAGGGGAAGCGGCGATAAGCCGGCCGTGGGGGGGAGCAGAGGTGGTGAGGGCGGAGCAGACACCGAGCCAATTAAATCCGTTCAAACAAACGCCAGGGCAGGCGAGAGGGGAAGCCTTTCGCCGAAAGGCACTGCGGCGTTACTGCGCCCCGGCCCCCCCCCCCCCCCCCCCCCCCCGAGCTGCGCGTCTGCAGCTGCGTTGACGCATCATCGGGTGCCACGGGGCTGGCGAACGGAGCCGGGAGAACAAACCGTGCTCGTTACGGGCGTCTCACGAGCGATTGGCTCACGCGACCGGGGCGGCGTGCGCGGAGCCTTCGCCCTTCCGTACCCCCATTCTGCCCCCCCCCCCCCCCCCCCCCCCCCCAGACCGACGGGCGGAACCGCAGACGCCCGCGCCCGCCAAGGAAACACGCGCATCTTTAATTACCGCCATACAGGAAAACACGTCTCTCTGATATCTGCGAGGGCGTTTCGAGGGCAAGGGCCCCCTTGCGTCTGATTGTGCAGGCAGACTCAAAGAGAGAGAAAGAGAGATAGAGAGATAGAGAGATAGAGGGAGGGGGTTTTAAGGCAAAAGGCAGATGTTCCTGGAAAAGACAGATGCGTTGGTTCCGTTTGATTCACAGCTGAAAAATGTCTTTGTCGGAACAGCTATCCGAGCCCTGCATCCGTCCTCGTCTGCACTGCGCGCGGAGAGAAAGTGTGAAAACACCCTGGATACGTATGACACGGCCGACTGCATGGAAGCCATATCAGTTACTGTACCGTGACAAAATGATGGCTATCTCTTTTACCACACACACATAGACACACGCACACACGCACACACACACACGTATATATGTGTATATTTATACTATATATACCTATATATATATACAGACGTGGAGAAATTTTTTGGTACCCTTACAGCTCATTGAAACAATGCTTCATTCCTCCTGAAAAGTGATGAAATTAAAAGCAATTGTCTCATGTAAATATGGAATAAACAATGATGGATTCCAATTACTTTTGTCAGTTTCAGAGAGTTCAGAAAGTTATTTCAGATTAAATTGTGGGTTCTTCTTTTTTCGTGGAAGGTTACCAACAAATTTGTCCACGTCTGTGTGTATATATATATGCACACACACACACACACACACATACATGCACACGGTTAATTCATGTATTTGCACATACCATCATGCACAGTGCACACACAGAAAAGCTCTGAAAGGTATTTTTTATGTTGGAAATAATTGGGTAAGCTGAAGAACCCGCTGTCTGATATTCTGCAGATGCACTTACCCTACTAGCGTGACTTGTGATTCCTGAACAGGAATTTAAGAAGACCTGCGCAGCAAGACTAATGGATTTTTGTTATGGAGACAGTCTGGGTAAGTTACGGTGTCTGAGCGTATCAGTATCAGTATTTTTGGCTAAGTTTATGGTTTGTGAGCCAAATAAGTTTAAAAAGAATGGGGGGGGGGGATAAAATAAAATAAAGATGCCATTTGTAATAAAAAAAAACAAAAAGAACAGCTATGTGCCCTTTTGATCTCTCGTCCATTAAACGGGGTGCTTAGGCCGATGCATTGTCTGAGTCGCGTGCATTGTGTGATGTAATCCTCGAGTGCTTGAAGGACAGACTGCGCACTTAGGGACGGTCGCCCCCTAGTCCACCCCCCCCCCCCCCCCCCCGCTGGAGGGGGTTAAAGACAGCTTAGCACGCTGTCTGGGTCGCACGGTGCTGCTGGCAGACTTACTGTCATCTGTGAGTAAAACGAAACGGAGACCCGGAGGGGGGGACACTGAACTGTAGTTGAGGGGAACACTTAAAAGATTATATGCCTGTTTTAACTGCTTAAAATAATCACTCCGTGGCCTTTAAAGGAGAGCGAAAAGCCTTTTTAGACTATCATATGACAATAAACCGCTGCTTAGTGAAAGTAGATTAGACGCCACAAAGCCTTGCAACTGTAAATAACAGAAAGAGCTTCTGCTCTTGTCAGAACAATCCACTTTGTTCATGCGTCCCTCTTCACCCGTTAGCTTTCTTTCTTCCAGATGATCTCGTTTTCCGGAGACAAACGGAACAAAAAGAGCCTTTTAGAGTATATTGTGGGAGGAATGTCAAAGCTGCCCGAGAGAAACCATTAAATCCGACATTTACTGCGGATACACCCTGTAAAAAATGTGCATTGTCTCCGTGACAAGGAGGCGAACCTCATGAGCTCAGGCCAACAACATTCTCAGTGAGGACGTTTTTGCGCAGATCTGTGTGTGTATGTTTCAAATGCTGTCTGCATGGTGTGTATGCTGTGTGAATTTTGTATATGCTGTGTGTGTGTTGCGTATTCTGTTTTCATTTTGTATATACTGGGTGTATTTTGTGTATGTTGTGTATTCTGTGTGAATTTTGTATATGGCCTCTGTGAATTTAGTATATGCTGTGTGTATTTTGTGTATGCTGTGTGAATTTTTATTTATGATGTGTGAATGTTGTATATGCTGTGTGTATTTTGTGTATGCTGTGTGTATGGTGTAAATGCTGTGTGTAAGATGTGTATGCTGTGCACGTTTTGTGTATGCTGTGTGCATTTTTTTATGGTGTGTGTATGATGTGTATGCTGTGTGTGTTGCAATCGTTGTGTGCATGTTGTGATTATTGTGTGTATGCTGTGTATATGATGTGTATGCTGTGCATGTTTTGTGTATGCTGTGTGTATGTTGTGTATGATGTGTGTATGTTACAATTGTTGTGTGTATGATGTGTATATGATGTGTATGCTGTGCACATTTTGTGTATGATGTGTGTATGATGTGTATGCTGTGTGTATGTTGCGATTGCTGTGTGTATGATGTGTATGCTGTGTGTATGTTGTGTATGATGTGTGTATGATGTGTATGCTGTGTGAGATCTATCATAAGCTGAGCTGTGTTGTCTTCTGCATCGCACCCCACATAATGGAACTGTTTCTTACTGATAACGTAGGAATTGGAGATCAGTGTGTTTGGAAATGACAGCAACTGAAGAGCAGGTAACAATGTATATCAAAGTTCAGAATAAACATGAAACCCTTGTACTTAAAAACAACGCAGGATTGGCTGCAAGTGATTTTTAAGGTTAATATTAGGGCTCAAAGATTAAAACACCGTAGGGTACGCTGATTACATTGCTTGATCTCTCACTCCAGAACACTGTAGCTGACTGCTGAAGATTAATCCATATGCTGGATTTTAATGGGTGGCCTGACAATAGCACCTTATGTGCTGCTTTAATTACATGCAAATCAGGGGTACGGTCATATAGGCCAATGCTTCCATCTATGACAAGGAGTGAATGGAAACCCCACCTCCCACCTCCGTTCACTATAATACATCACCTAGCAGTGGATCTAGCAGTGATATAATTTTTACTTCACAAGAACAAGATTGTGACTCTAGGATGCATCACCACAAACCAGGTTGATACAGAAGCACATTCCTCCATAGGGAAGAAGGCAGCTTAAGGTTGTTTGCATTTTAACCTGGAAATAAAATCCTAGATCATTTCTGAATAAACTGAGCTCAACTGAAATTGGTCCTACAGACTTGGGATTCGACATGAAATCGCTCAGACGTTGTTGCTCTGAATGCATTTTTTTTCCATTGAAATTTGTTCTTTTTTTAGTTAGCCTTTTAGAACAGGTAGATTAATTCTCAGCTCTAAGATAATGTCTTAAAATTGTCACACCGCCCTTAAACTCTGCACAAAGTTAAACTTTACCTCAGGAGTAAATAAATTCCACATTAAGAGGACTGCGCTCTGTCCCGCTGTAAGAAACAGCCCCTTGCTCTGAGAGACATCAACTGAATATCTATTATTTTATCATTATTAAGAATGAAAATGTCCACACTAGTATGTTATGCATTTCCAGCCTTCCTTTGTTTGTATAGGAACATATTGCTCTATAAATATATAATATATAAACATATATAATATATATAATATATGTTCAGCCTATAAATATTTGGTAATCAGTGCAATGCTAATAAAACGACTTCTGCAAAGCAGTTTACACAGGGGCTGCCGAGAGAGTGTTTTTTCACCTTTTGTGGCTCCTAATGAAATTTTGTGATTTTAATTTTTATTTCCACAGTCTTTTTACAGCCAGTTTTACTGTGCACATTTCCCCCAGTCCAACAAACCAGAAAATTTGAAATTTCTACTGAAGTTTCCACTGATATGGCTAGTGCCCCAATTTCCTTTTTAAACTGCATGGCAATTTGAAAACCACCCAGCAACATGGATGGATAGGTATAATTTTGTCTTTAAAAATTGGTCAGGAAGCGTTTGTTCGGGTCTTTTGAGCCACACACCTTGTCATTTCCTTTACACATTGAAGGCAGTGATGAGTTCAGTGAGCGAAAGATCGTGTTCCCAACCTGGAGGGAAAAATAATCACGCTCTTATTTTAGCTTCAGGGGATGACATCACCTGCTATGTAGTGTAGCGCTCTACCGGCTGTCTCATACATATGTTACCTACACATTAACCATGAGACTACACTAGTTACAAATTAACCATGAGACTACACTAGTTATACATTAACCATGAGACTATGCCAGTTACACATCACCCATGAGACTACACTAGTTACACATTAACCATGAGACTACAGTAGTTACACATCACCCATGAGACTACACTAGTTACGCATTAACCATGAGACTACACTAGTTACACATTAACCATGAGACTACAGTAGTTACACATCACCCATGAGACTACACTAGTTACACATTAACCATGAGACTACACTAGTTACACATTAACCATGAGACTACACTAGTTACACATTAACCATGAGACTACACTAGTTACGCATTAACCATGAGACTACACTAGTTACACATTAACCATGAGACTACAGTAGTTACACATCACCCATGAGACTACACTAGTTACACATCACCCATGAGACTACACTAGTTACACATTAACCATGAGACTACACTAGTTACACATTAACCATGAGACTACACTAGTTACACATTAACCATGAGACTACAGTAGTTACACATTATCCATGAGACTACAGTAGTTACACATTAACCATGAGACTGCACTAGATATACATTAACCATGAGACTACACTAGTTACACATTAACCATGAGACTACACTAGTTACACATTAACCATGAGACTACACTAGTTACACATTAACCATGAGACTACACTAGTTACGCATTAACCATGAGACTACACTAGTTACACATTAACCATGAGACTACAGTAGTTACACATCACCCATGAGACTACACTAGTTACACATCACCCATGAGACTACACTAGTTACACATTAACCATGAGACTACACTAGTTACACATTAACCATGAGACTACACTAGTTACACATTAACCATGAGACTACAGTAGTTACACATTATCCATGAGACTACAGTAGTTACACATTAACCATGAGACTGCACTAGATATACATTAACCATGAGACTACACTAGTTACACATTAACCATGAGACTACACTAGTTACACATTAACCATGAGACTACACTAGTTACACATTAACCATGAGACTACACTAGTTACACATTATCCATGAGACTACAGTAGTTACACATTAACCATGAGACTGCACTAGATATACATTAACCATGTGACTACACTAATTACAGGCTAACCATGAGACTATGCTAGTTACAAGTTAACTATGAGACTACGCTAATAACACACTAACCATGAGACCATGCTAGTCACACATTAACCATGAAACATATCTGAATAATTGCCCTATCTAAATAAGCATATTGAAATCGCCTTATCTCAATAGTATCCACATCTAAATAACGACATCTAAATAATGCTCTGTTCAATCAAAAAGGGATGATGTCTGTTTCAATACTTAATTGGCACATTTCGTCTATACTGATTATTATGATAAATGTCAGCTCATGAACCAAACAGAACCAATGTCTTCATCTACATATGTTCCCAGATAATAGATTGCTTTCCCGTATTAAAAATTCAAAAAACATGCTCCGTTTATTTGTCAAGTGCTGTCAATTCTGAAGGCATAAATGATAAACTGATGCTTGCGTACCAAACGAACGCCAAGTGAATGGGAATGATTAAATGTGGTGTTGAATTATATTCAGTCAATAACACTCTGTTGACATCCTCTTATCGCTACTTCCTGGTAGACGAGGGAACTTTACTTACAAAACGGGAGCCGTTTATCCTCCAGGTCAATAAAGAGCATTTTGTATTATACAGGAATAGATTTAATCGGCGCAGATAATTACATTTAGCTGACTAATTACTAGCTTTCAATATTAATTATCTCTGTACCGCACACAATAAAGACAGAGTTTGTATTGTGCATAAGATACAAAGCAGAATGCTAAACGTGCATTTTTGTGAGACTGATTATGCATCTAACTCAAAGGCTGAACCCCTTCCAAGATGAGATAGCACATCTGAGCATGCATTAATGTTTTACCAGTATGCCAGTAACGTTTCAAAAGCCCAGTGTATTTTGCAGCGCTCAGCAAAATTTGGATTTTGTCCCCCTTCTCCCCCACACACACATGCACACACACACACACACACACAGCCTCTGTCCCAGCTCCCCGTCTGAAGCAGAATCTCTCTCTGGCTTCTACAGTCTCTTTTATTGCAGGGACATGAAAGAACGGTGAAAAACAGTCTTCCCACCTGTCAAACTTTAGACAAACAAAGCCTGAAAGGCTTATTGTGAGGCAGAGGTTTAAGAGATGAGATCCTTTTTTTCTTTTCTTTTATTTATTTATTTTTTGGTTTAACCATACCAGAGCACAGAAAATCAAATCATCCAAAATTGGTTTGGCCACTGTTACTTTTGTTAGAGTGCATATCTTTACATTGCTAAACTGAAACTACAAGTTACTTCTCTTATTGCATATTTATGTGATTTAGCATATATAAGGGATATTCAAACTACCTTTGAGTATGTGGTTCAACAGGAACTAGTCAAATTTCATTAACCATCCAGCAGGGGAAAAAATTTGTCCTACCTCCTGCCAGAAAGAAAATTTTAATTTTATCTTGAAATACTGTGTGGCTAGAAAACTAGCAAACCAACTTAACCAACTTTTTTTTCCATTTTTCTGGTAAATGTAATTTGAAAAACTTTTTAAAAACATAGTAAATATATCTTGTTCAGCATCTCTATGGCCTCAAAACATCAGAGAAATTGCCAAAAGATAAAAACCAATAAAAATAAAAATGGCACATTGTAGTGTGAACCAGACAGATGTTTCCAAATGTACGTTTGCACTGGCGTGAGTTTGAATAAACGGCAATCAACCGAACCAAGCATAATGGAACAAACCTCCACCCAAGGCTCATTATACATTAAATTAAATAATAATATTTAAAAATTAAAAGTACTCCGGTACCCTTTATCTAATGTTACATTTTGTCTAAAGATCTGAAACCATTCAGTGTGAAAAATAAGCTATAATAGAGGAAATCATGAAGGGAGCAAATACTTTTTCATGGCACGATAAAGTTTATCACCACAGGTATATTTAACATGAAGGGTCCCCAGATTACAATCATAGCTATACTTAGCCTGGATGGTAGTTTAGCACCATAGCTGTAGTTAATCTGGATGGCTAATAGCTTATCACCATGGCTATAGTTAATATGAACGGTTTACAGTTTATCACCATAGCTACAGTGAACAGCTCACAGTGGGAGCAAGCTTTACAGTGTGGCATGAACAGACAGGGCAGAGACGCCAAAATGAGATTGTACAGAACTCTGACATTACAATTATAATTCCATACTGCTGTTGATCTGGCTGGCGAATCACCTTGAGCCGCCCACTCTTCTGTGCGCTTGAGAGCGAGGGGGGGGGGGGAGAGAGGGGCCGGGGGGGGAGAGATTACAAGTTCACCATGATGAATAAATTGAGTGTATCCTGTGATGCACCCTGTTCTGTCTGAATGTGGTGGAAACAGACCTGTTAACAAGCAATATACAGGAGAAACTGTTGTGGAATGTTTTCTAGCATTTTCCACTTTATAACAGACCTGGGTCAAATATGTATTTGTTTTGGATTCAAATACTTTTCTTCGCTTTACTGATCTTGTCTGGTGTATTGGGACCAATGAAATACTCTCAAAAAGTACAAACCCTGCCTTCTGGTCATATTGGCAGGCTCAATTACACCAGGCAAGATGAATAGAGCACAGAAAACTATTTGAATCCAAAACAAATACGTATTTGACACAGGTCTGCTTTATAATAATAATTTTAAATGTCAGTACAATGATTTTATATTATGACATTATTAAATATTAATAATAATAATAATAATTATTATTATTATTATTATTTTTATTATTATTTTTATTATTAACAATAATAATAAAATGCAAAATTACACATTTTCATTTCCAATTTATTTTGCATTAATATAATCATAAATATTATTCACTCATTTGCTATTATTATTATTTTAATGTTAAAAACATTGATGTCATTTGGATGTGTTCTGGGATTATTCCAATTAATGACCAGTAGGGGGCATATTCACATGCTTCCTCATACACTAGAAACAAGATTTAATTTTATGGTCAGAAAGTGCAATGCAGTATTTCCTATTTAATGCCCTTTTTTAAGAAAACCACACCCTGAATGCAAATAACTGAAGACACAGCCTGTGTACACTAATATGTTGTCCATAACACAATGTTCACTCTGCATGCGAAACAGTACATGCTCAAATCAAGTAAAAAGATCCCTGGATTATCATGCTAATACATAAATTACCTCCCAGTTCTGAAGGGATCATATATATCCATCAATCCATTATCCATACCCGCTTATTCCTGGTCAGGGTCGCGGGGGGTACTGGAGCCTATCCCAGTATGCATTGGGTGAGAGGCAGGAATACACACCAATCTATGGCGGGGCACACACAATATCCACTCACAATTCACTCACACACTCATATCTATGGGAAATTTATAGTCTGGAATTAGCCTACCTGCATGTGTTTGGACTGCGGGAGGAAACGGGAGTACCCAGAGGAAACCCACACGGACACGAGGAGAACATGCAAACTCCACACAGAAAGGCCCCAGGCCAGGACTCCACTTTCTTGCAGTGAGGCAACAGCGCTGCCCACTGCACCCCCGTGCCACCCTCCGGTCTTGTGTGTGTTGTGTCTAATTAATCTAGTGTGCCCAGTTTGGATTAACTCCAAATACATCTGATGAAACCCCTGGCCTTTTCTGCTGGCAATTTCTGGTTTCCTGAGAATTCCTGGAGAGTTTGGGGTGAATGGCATGCGCATGTGTCTGGTTTCAAGGATGTTATTCAGTTTTAATTCAATTAAAAAAATAATTAGAACTCCGTGTGGGCATTCGTGTTAATTGGAATGGGGGAAAATAACAGTGTGAAAATGATCTTGACACCTATCCTCCATGATGTGTGTTTTTTTTCTTTCTTCTTCACTAAATGATAACCATCAGGGGCTGTTACCAGTGCATGTGGGTGTGCTGTGCATGGAATATTTTTTGGGGATATCAACAACCAAATTGAAAATCTAATTGGAATGATCCCTGGTGTTCTTGAAACATTCCCAGCTAGCTGAGTTTAAGCAGGAAATATTTATTAAATGTGCCGTCAGTCAGTCGGTCTGTGCAGTTTGCCAGCGTAGCGTAGCGTAGCGTAGCGGAGCTTGTCGGCCGACTCCGTCCTTGGTGCAGAGCGCTTTGACGTTCAGAGGCCCTGACAGGAACGTTTCGGGGGGGGGAATTAGCCGGTCCCTCCGCTCGCACCCCGCGCGGCGCGGAACATCGCTCAGCCTTCACCCGACGGGATCCGTTTCCGTTTCGACGAACGGCCGATCGCGGGAGAGCCGCCGGAGTCGATTAACGGGGAAGCGCCCGGTTATTAGGAAAGTCTAATAAAACGCGTAAAAAGTGAAATGATTTCCGAACGGTTCATTACGGTCAATGCGATTCGCGGACATCTGTCAGAATGAGGATCAGCACAGCTGATGGGCGTTCGCCAGCTTTCGGGGGGGGGGGGGGGGGGGTGTTTTGACGGTTTCCATGGCGCCCGGGCTGTTATTTACAGGCCGCCGAACGCCCTCCCCCCGGAGTGCTGACGGAGGAGGGACCGTTGCTGTAGATCACCGCAGCCGCGGCCCACGTCCAATCAATCTTCGGCGAGTTGGGAGGAGATGATCTCAGCCGAATTTCGATCCGTAAAAAAAAGGTGGAACGCGCTGGGGCGCGCTGAAGGTGCGAACGCTCCGGGGGCGTCTTTTTCACGCTTTATTAAACGGCGAATGTGTCTCCCGCTAATGAGGGAAATGCATCTCCACCAAGATCGCGGAACGTTGACAAATTATTGCCTACAGAGCTGTGTGTTAGTATAATGACATTTTGTGATGTGTTTCTTGTTCTCCTTAACCTTTTTTTTTTTTTTTGCATTGCTAAATAAATACTGTATAGTCCAGAATATACACAATAATGCTGTAAAGGCCACAATATGTACTGTATACACACTATATATCTGCCAGCGCGTAGTTCTCTCCATAAAGGTCTATAAAATCATATTATTTACTAACACGGATGTGCGGTAGACCAAAGCTGAGGTCTCTATGGGAGGTTGGAGGTCTGCTCACATCGGCCCGACCGTAAATTTCGCCCCATTGCTTTACGGTCGGCTCATAAAGTACACGGCGGTTAGCAATTATGGCGCTGATTCTGCTGGAGGAAGCGTCGCGGCCACTGAAGGAAGCAGATGATTTTTTTTCCCTGCCGTCACCACCGAGTTACATTTTACCTTTAGAAGGCCCCATTGTTCAGTGCTACAAGGCATGGACGACTTCAATTAGAAAACAGCAAGATTTCATTTTCTCTGCCATATGGACTGCATTTATATAAACGGACTGCATTTATATAGCGCTTTTATCCAAAGCGCTTTACAATTGATGCCTCTCATTCGCCAGAGCAGTTAGGGGTTAGGGGTTAGGTGTCTTGCTCAAGGACACTTCGACATGCCCAGGGCAGGGTTTGAACCGGCAACCCTCCGACTGCCAGACAATGGGTCTTACCTCCTGAGCTATGTCGCCCCATATCTCAGTTGCTTAAACGACTAAATGAATATCCAATTTGGTTACATGCATATGCATGTGCACAGACCCTCATGCACACATGGAGACACATGTGCGTGCACAAACACACACACTCACACACACTATCAGGTGTGTTCATAAGCTGATACTGTTGTTCAAAGTTGGGCAGGTTTCCAAAACATGGCAAAGTAACTGGAATAGCAACAGAAGCTAGTAAACAAGTCTGATGTAATATTTCAATCAATTAACCATAATGTAAGTACATTCACTACTGACAGCTACAATCAAAAGTATATATCGTAATGGCAATTTATTATTATTATTATTTTTTTTGCCTGAAATTTAACTTTATAAAAAGGTTCTTAATTCACAATTGACTTGATGTAATTTGGGACCATGGATTTCACACTGTCAAATGAGTTCTCTGCAGGTAGAAAGGGGAAGATGGATGCCTTTCTTCTGGGTAAATTATTGATCATTAAATTTGAAAAGTCAACAAAGGGCATTTTTGCCAATCCTAATGTAGACTAACATGATTTTACATATGCTATAGCCAACCAGACATTCTAAAATATAGCTATGCATAAATGCTAAAATAGTTTTTATTTCTCACTTAATCCTGACTCTTAGGGCGAATTGTTCTTGTATCATTCATAGTTTGGTAAAAATCACGTCTGGAAGCAGATCTGCGCAGCTTATTATCCACGTTGGCCGCGCTGTGCTCTGAATTTGACGGCGCGAGGAATGTGCGGACGGGGAGCTGCGTTTGTGTCGGCGCTGCGCTCGGTGCTCGCTTCCCTCAGGGCCTGACGTTTGATGCGGCTGAGCACAGCCCCAGGGCTGCAGTATGAAAATGCTGCGCGTTGAAAAGAGTCTCCCCTTTTGATCTCACTAAACAGCTAGATGAGACATCTTTCTCTGTGGGTGAGTCGGTTTGTAAAGTCATTCGATACGATTTTGAGAAATGCCTGTTGCTTCACTGTGTTCGGTTGTTTTGTTTTGTTATTGTCACGGGGCATTTCAAAAGGTAATAGCCCGCTCTCATTTTTCATTCGAGTCATCTTTCTCGTTGTTTTTAAAGTTTATTGTCCTCTTTTATTTAGCCATTACAAAATTACATCCATATTTCTGGGTGAACTTTCACTTTATCAGAGAAAGAAAAATGAGTTATGTTGGTCCAGTGCATGCCAACTGTTTGACCATTACAAAGTTTAAACAGACTACCTCAGTCCTGGAGCCATTTTCACACAGATGTCAGCAGGTCAGGCAGTTCACGACTGGTCTTGTTTGTTGGTTTCGGGCAGAGTGGTGAGTAAGAGAGAGACCTCCTCTGACCTCCCCAGGTCCTCGGGCGAACTCCACCCTTCGCTTTGCGTCCACACCAGGAAGGTTAATCAGCAGACCGGTCGGAATGAACGCTCCGTCGTACGCGTACCCTCAGAATTGGGGAAGTGTCCGAAACGCATCTGATGCAGCGGCGATTTTGCGCCGGCGAAAGTTTGTTTGAAGTTGCCGGGGAGACGCGAGGAGGCAGGATGGGGCCCGAGGCGGACTGAAGCCTCCTATCTCTCTCCTGCAGCTGTGCGGAGCCGGGCTGTAAACACAAAGAGCAGCACCTGTGCGCGCGCGCGCTCCACTCCCACTCGCCGCCATAATGCGGAACATAAATCACTAGCCTTCTGCAGGGGACAAGATTGGGGCGCGCACGCACGCCTTAATTACAGCGCTTGGGTTTGACTCCGCTAGCTTCCGCTAGCTATTCCTGGCCTGGCCTGTTATTTTTAATTGATCGCTAAAGTCCTGCGTGATGTCACTGCGACAGAGATAACGCGGTTTCCCGTGCGTAGGAGACCTACCAAGCTTCGACCGACCAAGATTCGGTACATTTCCCCCTTCCAGTTCTCCAGTTAGGTGTGCTGTTATGCAGAAGTCTGAACTCCACCCCTGGAGACTGCAGTATCTGCAAATTGAGAGTTGCCATCTGTGAAATTTTCTCGGGCTACTTTGAAGACGAAATTGCGGGAGAGAAAAAATCAAAGCCAGGGGGTAGCGGACTTTCGGGCTTCTTTTTAAACGAACCGCGAGTGCAGTCGGGCTAAAGGAATTTACGCGTCTACCCCGGAAAAAGCATATCAGAGGCTCGTAATGCGGGAACCGCGAAAAATGAACCAAAGCTCGAAAGGTGAAAGCTAACGCAAGACCACGGTTCACCTCCCGTCACTCTCTGTGCCCGGAGCGCGGAGCCGCTGTTGGCACGGCGACAGGATCTGCACTTCAGCTCCAGGGTGGGTGATTGACAGCGAAGCCTCAGCGCCCCTGCGCTGACCAAAACGTCAGTCCGACTACGTTTGGTTAGTGTACACGGTGAAGAAATCACTCAAAATCACCTCGTAGCAGAGAGCATGGTGCACTCTATTAAAAATCCTCAATAAGTATGTCATCAAAGAAATGACTGTCAATCACGTTGGATCATTATAGAGAAAAACTAATAATTGCAATAGAGGTGAGTTTAACTTCTAAAAAAATTCTCATTAATAGAGTGTTGTTTGGCAACATTTTACAATACTGGACACAAATAAGCATTTATTAATACTTGAACTTATGAATAAAGCAGTCGGTTCTGCAGCTATACACTAACATATGCAAGCTGTTTGCTAAAGTATGGCAGTTGTCATAGGCTGCCCAACTGATGCCCCTGGACTGATTCCCATTCGATTAAATGACCCAACTTTGCATAAGAGCATGGGTTTCATTTCATAGCGACCCCCCCTGCAACAGGGCAACGGACAGGTACTGCCACTTCTGCTATGAAGGCTCCTAAAACACTATGAGTGGGGCTAGGTGCTCCCGGAAGACCCATTTCGCATACTGGAGGGTGCTCTCCCAGCTACCCGCCATATTTTGCAGTGTCATATGGAAGGCAGCACACCAGAGACTTCAGCCCTCTCGTCAAAGCCACATGAATACCAAAATCTCCATTCACCTCTGAGTCCTCATGTGGGTTAGGGTAGGCCTAGACTACACATAACCATCCTGTTACTTGGAAATTGCGTTGTCTATTTACATTGTCATGATTTGGGCCTATGCAATTAACATAAGGTAATGGCAAGTGTTCACCCCTGTCACCAGCTGGACAAAGAAGTTTTGGTTCATACCTTTTATTTTATACCATATCCCCCGTTTGATTAGGACTACAAGAGACTATTAATTAACCTGTCATGACCTAAGCCTAAAAAGTGGACGTTTTGGGCATGTCTTGGTGTCTTTGACTGTAGTGATATATTGTGCTATCATCAAGTGCCATATGTCTACTGATTCATCCATTAATTAATGGTAGTAATTAACACCATATGTTAAGAGGCAGTCCAAACCATTTTTAATGATTACTCAAATATGACCTCGCTTGGTTGCTCAGATAAGCAGTTTGTTAGTTCTTGATGTGCTAAGCATTAGTCTATGCTTTCATTCATCATGATTTGTGCATCAGTTTAAGTATTAGTAAGTGCTTAGTTGTGCACCAGGACTGTAAAGAGTTACCGATTATTCTATTCAGTAGTGGGGGCCATCATTCAATTACTATGGGCACAAATGGTTATAAAAGACAAGTTATCTTCTCCAGGTCCTCCTATTCTTGTCTTTTGGTGGTGGCCACAGACTAGCAAGGTGAGAGTTTAAATATACAGCCCGCATCTCAACCGAAGACTGCTCAAGGCAACATCTCCAACATCTCCCAGTGCTTCTGTTTGTTTTCTGGTAGTGAGAGACAGCAAAGCTAACACGTTTCTACGTCTCTTCTGTTTACACAGCACTCCAAAAGCCCTCACCTGTGAAAGGAATTTACAATAAAAAGTACCCATGAGCGCCTTTAGTTGTTTTTTCCCCGGGACTGTGAAGGCTTTGCATACGGGCAGGCTAGCAGATGGACATGTTTTCTGATTTGCCAGCCTCATTTACCCTGGAATAAATTGACTGTTCCTGGCTGATAGCCTGAGCGGTTTTATGTAATATTGTCCTCCATAAATGAACTCACTCATCTAAGAATGTGTTTAGGAGCTGCTTGTTGTGAATTATCATGCAACGCGGCGATAAGCAATGCGGACTGAATATTAAAGACCTATTGAAGATTGTAATTGTTGTTTTGCCTCCCTTGGAAAGAAATCCTTTAAATTAGCCTCTCCATGCATCACTGTTTTGCCACCAAGCCTCGTTTCCCAGAAAAACAACAACCACAAAAAAAAAAAAAAAAAAACGACTTGTGAATGTTTTGATAAACACTTTAAAATGGAACAAAAAATAAACGATTGCAAAATAACCTGCCTACTGCATTAGGCCCCTGTTGCAATGCAGATAAAGCTGCGGATTCATTGCTAAACAACCGGCGAGTGAGCGATCCGAGCTCATCATTTCCTCAGTCTGGCACATTAATACTCCAGTGAGCTTAGCCGTGCTTCTCAGCACAGCACCTCCACCGTCTCAAATGTCAGCCTCGGCCTTTTTTAACCAAGGGCACAGACGACGGCGATTCAACCAACAGTTCTTTTTTTATCAGAACAGTAGTGCGTTTCATTGTACGTTATGGTATCTGTACGTTTATACATTATGTGGTTTGCCTTCATAAATCGAAATATCTTGGTTGTGCCAACTTTCTCCTTCATGATATTGTCATGGTGGCCTGTGTGGTTATGGAATCTGACCCAGTCAAGATGTCAACTTCTTCAAGCAACGTCAACATTATTCTCATTGCCTGCTTCCTTGGCCCCTTCGTTCTTACTTAAGTCCCAGATTATGGCCTGAATTTGTCTTTAACTTTACCTACAAAAAAAAGTACTTGTCAGGAAATTTTTTTTTTTTTAATTGTGTTTTAAATTGCATGTTAAAAAAAGATGTCAGCATTCAGCAAGCTATCTTGGGAAACCTATCCTTTTGCCTCTCCAGTATACAATATATGCTTGCTTTACTATTTTACAAAGCTCAAATGTGGTGATCTGATTAAGTAATTTAGGGGATTATTTGCTCCAGTGTTCATATACTGCTCAAAGCACACGATCGGTATGGGCCGGTGTATCGGTTTCTAATATAGTGATAGTGTGGAGAAATGGATTCCTGTACTTTTGTAGGAACGCCATCAATAGATGAAGTTATCTTCCCTGCAGAATCTCATTGTTAATTATGCACTGATATGCCTTAAGCAATGACTAATTTCTGCCCTCCCAACTTCGGCTGATGTGTGTTAAGCATTCAGGCACAAAATGGCTGCCACGCACCACCCAATTCCTACACATTAGTAGTAGTTGTGGTGCTTCCTCCTTTCTCTGCAAAGTGCTTTCTGATCTCGAAAAGCGCTATATAAAAGGAATCGGTTATTATTATTTTAATGATTGTGCCACCCCCCCCTTCCGACGCTTCTCCATATGGACGGCTGGTGGCATGTGGGCTTCGCAGAGCATTGGCTGCTCAATAACTGAAGCCGCTGAAGACGACCGTTTCTGCGGCAGAATCAGATTGCACTGTTTTATTTGCGGGCTTAATTGCCTCTCCAGGGTTGCAGACTCAGCCCCACGGAAGCATATGAAGGGGGTTCTGGGGTGGTGGTTACTTTGTTACAAAAAGAAATGATCTTTCTGCGAGTCCAAATGCATTTCCCCTCGCACTCCTGTCCCTATCTGACCTGCGGCTCGGGGAAATAACCAGGAAGGGTGGCGTTTTATCATCGGTTGGTTGCAGACATGTTCCAGTTCCTTTACTGTTATATTATTTCTGAGGCTGCTGTTCCAGTGTGTGGATGGGCCCTATGGTCTGGTATCTGTTTAGCAACTTAATAAATTCAGGACTTCAGGATGATTCTCAACTTGATTTAAAATATCTTCACTGTCTGGCCATTATATTTGTTAATTATATAAAACGCAACATTGTTGAACTATAACTTTGCAACAATAATTTAAACTACACAAACTAAGAATAGAAGTTAAATGCATTCCGTTTTTCCAAGAACGCATTTGCTGACGGCACTTGTAATGTAGACTGTGATGCATGGGTCGACTCGACGCCCAAAGAACTGATTGCTTTGCCTGCACAGGCGATGGTGGCAGTGTAGCATAGTCGGTAAGGAACTGGGCTTGTAACCAAAAGGTCACAGGTTTGATTCCTGGGTGGGACGCTGCCGTTGTACCCTTGAGCAAGGTACTTAACCTGCATTGCTTCAGTATATATCCAGCTGTATAAATGGATGCAATGTAAATGCTATGTAAAAAGGTGTGTAAGTTGCTGTGGACAAAAGCGTCTGCTAAATGCGTACATAATGCAATGTAAAAACTATGGATGCATTTGTGCTGGGAGACAGGTGATTGTGCAGGTGATATCACCGCCGTTCGACATTCCCTCAGCTTGTCGCTGCAAAATCTGTCACTGTCGACCTTCCCGCTCGACCTCCCCGAGTGAATAAATGTAAAACAACAAAGAATTCCGGGCGAGCTCAAACACGTAGAACCTGCGAGATTGTGATTTTGGCTACAGGCATTCATCAAAAGAACAGCTGAGGAATTGTAAATATACAACTCGTTGTGCAAGTCAGCATGAGGGTTGAAAACATTTTCAATAGTCTGCTGTCAGATTTTAAGGGGGCGGCCATTTTAAGGATTAAAATCCCTTAGGCCAGTGATAAAGTATATTACATCATCGGCATATTCCAGGAAAGGTGGTTTACTGCAGCTGTGCCATTTCCCCTTAAAATGTGGATTTAACAATGCTCACGCCAATCATGGGCGAAGGACACTGGGCTTGGGCACCCTCTGAGAGAGATTAATGGGATAATGCTTGCTTCCTAAATTTGAAATAATGTGTGTCAACATTACATTCATTTAGCACCCTATACTATGTGTATAAATATCTGCTAGTGATTTAAATTTTGTAAACTAGTGGTTTTGCTCATTAATCACTTATTACTTTTATTATGGACGGAGTGTAGCACAGTGGGTAAGGAACTGGGCTTGTAACCGAAAGGTCGCAGGTTCGATTCCTGGGTAAGGACACTGCCGTGGTACCCTTGAGCAAGGTACTTAACCTGCATTGCTTCAGTATATATCCAGCTGTATAAATGGATACAATGTAAAATGCTATGTAAAAAGTAGTTTAAGTTGCTCTGGATAAGAGCGTCTGCTAAATGCCTCTAATGTAAATGTAATGTACTAATTAATTAATTAAGTTCAGCTAGGTTACCAACATCTAATATGGGCCCTAATGAGAGATTATGTGCTTGGGACTAGATGGATTGTACAGTACACACTACACATTGGTCTGTACTTCTACAGGTAGAAGTAGGAAGGTTCACTGGGTATGTGCATCTTGACATTTCATTGCAGTATATAAAAAAATATATGTATATGTATACAACAAGCACAGTGCAATTCAGTGACAAGGTACTACAGTTCAAGATAAACTGAACAGATAAAAAAGCCATACATGTATGCTTTACAAGTCATATGATCTATAGAAAACCCACAAGGCAATATGTTGATCATGAAAAGCAAGTAGACAACTGTATACCCATTTTTTATTTTCCTCCTGTCTCTCTTACATTCTAGTGTTGTGTGACTGTTTCTCCTGGCTTCTTGTTCAAGACAGCTAAGCATATGTTTACCCATCATTCTGTAATATGTGGAATTAATGCCACACAATGATTTTTCATTCCCTATTTCCCATTATAACCACCCCCACACACACAATTATATGGTGTTTCATACCTTTTACAAAATAAGTAATGACAGCAATCATTCCAAATATAATTTCGAACTCTACTTCGAAGCTATCAAGAGGTGTAGCCACTGCCTCCATTTTTTCATATTTTTTATACTGAATATATAGATTTCTTATATGTTATATTTCTGTTATATTCTCAGGAAATATATCGTTGCTACCTTGAAGGAACAGCTGACTCTGAAAGTAATTTTTACAGGAAGGTACTTTTCAAAAGCTGCTTAGCAACAGTCAAAATCTTCCCTTTTGCATTCAGCTACCTCCTGTGCTAATTAGATGCATAAGGCACTGTCTGCTTCACATAACAAGATATGTCTCTCATTACAAACAATCGTTGTTCATTATCTGGCATTCTTGTGACTATTAATGTGCTTAATTGTTTTACACGTGTACTGGTGATGAAGGTGTTTCATACTAAGTGCTGCAAGCATAACTGATGGCTCTCAACACGACTCCATAAAGCAGTTGCTGTGCTCATGGTCCAGACTACGCATTAACACAGAAATATCTGTCCATATTGTCCGCATGTGCTTGGTGGGGGGGGGGAGATGAAATTAAAAATAAAGCATCATGTCATTTGAGCTAAAAGCTGCCATAATGAACTGTGGCATATGGTGCTAGATCTGAAGATCGCTCATTCTGCATGCATGCACACACACATACACACACACACACACACGCACAAACGCAGACACACACAAATGAATTGCGCTCTAATTGAGCTGCCTTGATTTGCTTTGGCTGTTTGATATTGACAGTAGTGTGTGCCCAAACGCTGTGTTAAGCAAGCTGTGCCTTCATCTGCTGGTGCCCTTGTGTCTAATGCTATCCTATCAGCCGGCTTCCAAACTAAAAATAAGGGGAAAAGAATAAGAGGACAGAACTGAAAAGGCTAATAATAGGAAAGGCTGCACTCAATGTAAAAAAGTACTGATGTTACTATGCTGATGTTAATGCTTAGTGAGTGAGTGATTGAGTGATTATGTGAGCGAATGAGTGATCAATTATGTGAGTGAGTGAATGATTATGTGAGTGAGTGCGTAAGTGAGTGATCATGCCAGTGAGTGAGCTGTGTAGGGGGCATGGCCACCCTGTAGAATGAAAGCATATGGTTTCCTGACTGGAATAGTGCATTCATCCCAAGTGTTTCATTTTGTGCCCGTTACTCAGTAAGCTCAGTATGTGCTGCTGACGGAAACTTTTCAAACACTTCAAAACCTGCTGAACCTCACTTTTCTTTGCTTAGAAGTCACACTTTGCAGTAAACCTTTGTCTATCATTACCCCCCACTGCCCAAAAACTATGCCACACTATTCCACTGCCTAACTGCCCAAACACTACTCCACACTGCCAAAACACTACTCCACACATCCCAAACACTATTGCAGACAGGCCCAGCACTACTCCACACTGCCCAATACTACTCTACACAACACAAACACTGCTCCACACTGCCTGAGTATTACTCCACTCTGTCCAAACACTATTGCACACTATCCAACACTACCACATCACTACTACACATTGCCTAATCACTACTCCACACTGTTTAAACACTACTCCACACTATACCACCACAACTCCACACTGCCACATCACTATTCCACACTGCAGCAACACTACTCCACATTGCGCCATCACTACTCTACACTGTCCAACACTACTCCACACAGACCAGTCACTACTCCACACTGTCCAACACAACCCCACACTTCCCAACACTACTGCACACTGCCCAACACTACTGCAAACTGCCTAACCACTACTCCACACTGTCCAAACACTACTCCACACAGACCAGTCACTACTCCACACTGGCCCAACACTACTCTGCCCTGTCATCATAGTCTAACTGATTTATGAGCTTTTTGCTTTTTTTTAAACGTGTGGTAGGAGTTTAATGAAACTGTTAATTGTAAATATCATTGTGCACTGTTTTAGGATTCGATGATGGAAGATCATGTAAAGTAGCCCATGTCTTTCTATCTGCAGTTTATTTGTACTTTGTTGAAATTAGTCGTATTTCAGATAATTAGTGCCCCGCTTACCGAGCCCACATATAAATCTAATGTATTTAAGTCAGTTGCAGGTCTGTGTGTTCCCCAGTGGTGCTGGCAGCTTGCGCTTCTGGTTCTGGTAATAGCAGTATTTGTGCTGCATGCTGGTCTTACAGCCTCTGTGCTGATAAGCAGAGATAATTATTTGCTTCACCCTCCCACAGTTTGCTGATTTGTGGCCTGGTCTCATGTCAGGAGAAATGAGATGGGGAGATGTGGCTGGGAGATGTTTGGGTTTTTTTTTTTTTTTTTAGCGGTAATTAGTTTAAAATGGGAAAAGGTTCTCTCTGACACACTGAGGGTCAGGGACGAGCAGGAAGGCCTATTTGTACACACAGCGCCGCTGAGGAACTCTCCTTTGATTCATTGTTCTTGATTTTATCAGGTAAGTGAAGGCTGGCTTCCTATTACACACTTTACCAGTGGGTTCATCCGGAAATAAACCTCCCTGTGTGAGTGTGTGTGTGTGTGTGTGTTAGCATTTCACATACAAAACATTTAACCATATCCTTAGAAATATTTTTAATTATTTTTTATTTCTTAATAATTGTGACATATTATTATTATTCAAATATTATTTATTTATTTATTTTTATTATTAACATAATAATAATAATAATAAATGCTCAGGCATTAAAGCGTAAAAAAATCCACAGAATTACCATAAAGTAAACAAAGCTATTTAGCATATAACTATAATTTATAATAGCATGAATTTCAAAGAATCTGCATAAAGCAAGTAAATTCACAGCCACAGTGCAAGTGGTATTAGTAGCAGGAAAATGAACTAAAGAAAGCCCATAAAGCTCCTTAAACTGGATGGGAAACAGAGATCACAGTCATCATCAGGGCCCTGTGGCTGACGGTCCTTCAATTCAATTCATTTCAACTTTATTTATCCCACAGCAATTTAAACATCACACTGATGCAAGAAAACAAGAACACAGCGAGACAACATTCAATACTGGCAGACACATACAGTGCATCAGCACAGATGACATCTAACATGGCGTCGAACATGGCATATCTTGTCGCTGTTGTCCACTCTACACTGCTCTGTCAGCAACAAGATTTGGCGGGACAATCCATTATTAATTTTTCATTACATTGTTTCCAGCACGCATATCCTTCAGTCTGAATATGAGCCTCATTTTGAGTCTCCTTTTAAAATAATTATTCTGTCGCTGGTGGGTAATGTCTTTGTTCTCATTGATTAATTTCCAAGAAGATCTGTCAGCCTGTGCAGAAGTTTAATTGGCAGTCAGTTAATTTTTTTCTGGACTCTGTTGCTTGATTTATTTTTACTGGTACACAGTCAACCACGCACGACTTCACTCATAACTGCGAATCACGCCTGGAAGAGAAGTGAATGCACCTGTTATGCACCTGTCATGCTCATCGCATCAGAAGAACTGAATCGAGTCCTTTCAATTCAGCTACATGGAGTTAGTGGAACGCCTCATCTTGCAGTCAGGTCATCACGAGTTGGTGTTGACTGAAAAACTACTTTAATTTCCGTCAAACCACTGGTGTTTCCAGAAAATATGATGCGTCTACACAAACACACACACACATGCACACACACACACACACACACACAAACACCATGTACAAATGATCACATTTGGCTTTGTGTACGTTTACCATGAAATACTGTTCAAAACATATTGCAAAAAATTACTCATATAACTTCAGGTATATATATATATATATATAAACAAATAATAATATCTTAAATGTTAATTTTCATATAATATCAAAACATCGTTTTCATTAACAATTAATTTTTCAATTATATAATCCTTAATATTATTCAGTAATTTACTAAAATTATTATACAGTTTATGTTGGATCTCAAAAAAACATTGACATCACTTGGATGTCTTCTGGGATTATTCCAACTCATGACCAGTAGGGGGCATATATTCACGTACTTCCTTGTAAGCTGGAAACAAGACTTAACTTCAAGGTCGGAAAGTACATAGCACAGGGAGAAGCTCATGCCCCCTTTTCCAATAAAACCACACCCTGAAAGCAAATACGCGAAGATACCAGATTTGACTTGGGCCTGCGTTTATCAAGGGCCCCAGAATTACTCTTGGGAGTAATACTAAGCCCTGCTAAAGCCCTCCTCGGGAGCAGGAGTAAGCACATTCCCTGCTTCGGGCAGGCAGCGTGAGTAACTTATGGAGCCCCTTGCTCCTACTCGCAGTGGCTAAGTCCATTTCCTATAAGTACGCCGAAGGGCATTTTTTCTCCCTCGTCAATCTCTTCATAATAACTTTTTGTTCTTCTCGCAAGAGGCGGGCACCATTTCGGCTCCGAGCCGGCAAAGAGAGCGCACGGGGGACAGCCGAGTGCAGATGGAGACGGGAGTTACTGTGAGGTCTGAAGATCTAATAAACAGATTTTATTCTCCGGCATAAAAGCACGACCAAATGCGTCCGTCGCTTGTATAGAGCTTTCGAGCACCCGAGCCCGGTTTTCTTCTTCGAGGCATTGGATGAATACAGGCCCGGATTTGAAAAAAAAAAAAGCGGTTAAAAACCGTGGTCAGTTAGAGCTTGGAACGTTCCTGCGTTTTACGTGTTATTGAAAGACGACCAGCACTCAGCACTGCAGGACGAAGCCCTCCGGTATACGATTTGAAATTCTTATTTTCTTCTAGGTTCAGTTCTCGCTCCAGTGCTATGGAATCCATAAGCAGATGTGCGATCACCTATATAATGATAGCGGAGGGCTTTTTAAAAATCAATTTCTCCCGGCACACTTTTCTCCATTTAAACAAGGCAAAGAGAAACGATTGAAGGTGAAAATTTAAACTCTCCGGTTGTTTGCTCCGGTACGAGCGCCCTCTGAGGATCCCGTTCAGATGGGATAAGCTGCCACATCCGTGAAAAAAATTACACTGGCAGGAAAAGCCGCTCCCCTAAAAAGTGTCAAACACGCCGAATCGCTGCAAGCAGGCGTCAGTGGGAAGAGATGAAGGGGAAAGAAAGGGAGGGGATGATTTCGGCGCTCCGTAACGCCTTCCTTTCGCGTTTACACCGTCACGGTTTCTCATCCTGTTTCACACCTCCGCGGCGCGCCTTCAGAGCGGTTTCGGCTGAGGGGGGGCGCGCTAAACGGGCGGGTCTTTGGGACGTACGGGCGGACGGGGAGGGACCGACGGACTCCCAGGAAAGAACGCCGCGACACGCTCGGCTCCTTCCTGAAAATCAGGGATCGTGTCAGAGACGCTGGTCACCAATCACAGGGATTTCACATTCGACAATGCCTTTCCCTTGGAAAGGAAATTGCAGTAGAAACACAGGAAGTACTATGGGGCTGGGAATTTTTTTTTTTTTAAATGTAAGCCAAAAAATAAAAATATAAAAGTTCTGTTTTGTAATATGTTACATTACCACAATACTCAAGTACCTAAAGTTGCTCCCAGTTAGTATTGGTTTGATATTTTTTTGGTTTTTAAAGGAACACATGGGATGATATCTGAATATATACACAATATACTTATACCATACCAACTAAACAACCTGTTTACAATCTTTTAAATATCCTTGTTTTATTTAGTTTTTATTGTTCACTTTCTGTAAAGCTCTTTGTATCACAGTAGAAAAGCCCAGAAATGAACAGTAATTAAGGGGTGTAACAAGAAGGTGCTGAGTCTTCAGATCTTACAAAACAGTCTTTTCAAAAAAATTTTAAAGAGCTTACAGTGTTTATATTTAAACAATGTCAAAGATAATTTTTGGAGGTGGAGCACACCAGTACGATTAGTACAGCAATGATATTCAGCGCTCTGAATAACAGCTAATTGGCTCACAGGTTTTATTCTGAAAAGGTCTAGTTTTGTAATGTCAATGATAATGATGAGATTTTATCAAACGTCTAATTTCACTTTTCATTCAGATATGCATAGAAAAAATAAGACATTTCAAATTTAGTACATACTCTAAGTGACAACAGTTTCTACAGCCTGCTTTGAGTATTCTCAGTTAACCTCTTCAGGATTCTGCTTCTCCACCAGCTTCTCATCTCAAATGTGTCTTATAGTGTAACTTTACTAAGGTGAGCGTACGTGCTGGGGGCCCTTTACCTTTAGGGCTCCATGGAAATAAAGGTACTGAGACTCACAAGCTGGACCAGAACATAAAGAAAACTTACTGCAACATTGGAACAATCGCACACACCGTGACCCAGAGTGGAAAAATGCTGTGTTGACCATAGCTGGATACTCTAGAGACAGTGCAGGGGATACACTAGGCACAGTTATGGATACTCTAGACACAGTGCTGGATACTCTAGACACAGTTCTGGATACACTAGACACTGTGCTGGATACACTAGACACTGTGCTGGATACTCTAGACACAGAACTGGATACTCTAGACACTGTGCTGGATGTTTTCCCCTAGGATGCTAAAAATTTTAAAAATGCATCCTCTCGGCATGATAACTGTAACGTTCTACTGTCAGGTTGCACCAACTCGGCCTTGCAACGTGTACAGAATGCAGCTGCTAAGGTCCTTACTACAACTAAGAAATGGCAACATATCAGTCCAGTGCTTAAATCTCTTCACTGACTGCCTGTCAAATCTAGGATCGACTAGATCTTGCTGCTAACGAATAAAGCTCTGAACGGTTTAGCCGCTGCCTATCTCAGTGAGTTACTTATTCCTTACTCTCCTCCAAGGTTACTTTGTTCACAAGATGCTGGGTATGTGAAAATTTCACGTGTATCTAAAATTACAATTGGCAGTAGAGCCTTCTCTCATAGAGCTTGTGTCTTATGGAACAATCTCCCAACAAATGTGCGGGCTTCAGACTTCAGACTCTGCCTTTAGTGTAGGCTTAAAACTTACTTCATTAGTCAGTCATATTGTTCTACAATTCTGTTAAATGGTCAAGTATGAGCCTATGAAATTGACTCAGATGTCTGGGTGAGGTAGGGAGCGTAGCGTTAAGTGCCAAGCTTGCATCAACGGAGCGGACATGCTAGTTAGCACAGCCTCAAGTGTTAAGCTGGCTTTTATGGAGCTGACACACCAGGTGGGTCAGCTTAAGTGTCAAGCTCGCTTTACGGAGCGGACATGCTAGTTACTGCAGCTCAGCCTCAAGTGTCAAATGTCAAGCTGGCCCTACGGGGTTGACACACCAGATAGCTTAGCATCAAGTGTCAAGCTGACCTTAACCTTATCTTCTCTCTTTCTCTTTCCATGGGGCTCCCGTCCCTTATCTTGCCCTGAGTTCAAAGACGGCTCCAGCCTGTTTCCTTGGCCTGAATCCACAGGATCGCTCCAGTCCTGCCCTTCGCTCAGTGGTCATGGA
Organism: Anguilla anguilla; assembly: GCF_013347855.1. NCBI lineage: Eukaryota > Metazoa > Chordata > Actinopteri > Anguilliformes > Anguillidae > Anguilla > Anguilla anguilla. The sequence continues at coordinate 7,049,096 of NC_049213.1, forward strand.
CTGTTCATCCCTGTTCCTCCCCTGCCCATGCCTTGACACTGTCTGGAGCTCCAGATCCATCATCCGGCTCCTCTAATCTGCGCTACTCTGAACTATACATTTGGTTGTCTATTATTGCTGTTAGCTATCACCTCGACTGTAACCTGCTTAACGCATTTTATTTGCTGTCTGCTACTCTACACCAGGCTGGCCAGTGGAGAATGGGATCCCCCTCTATAGCCGGGTTCCTGTCGAGATTTCTTCCCATTGGGGAGTTTTTTCCTGCCATCGCTGTCCAAAAGCTGCAGATGAGTAGGGAGGGTAAGGTTAGCACAGGTGTACACACCTGCGAGTGAGCTGTGCTGTCAGCGTTAATGTTGTTAAAGATGATCCACCCGCACGTGTGGAACCTGACACGCTTGCCCGTTCCGAGCGTGTTCTTCGACAGGCTCGAGAGAGAGAGAGAGAGAGAGAGAGAGAGAGAGAGAGAGAGAGAGAGAGAGAGAGAGAGAGATCCGGGAGGCCCTGACCGTCTGATCTTACCTGTCAGTGTGGATACGCGATGAGGGAGGGAGACTCGGCGCTCCGGTCCGAAGCGAGCGGAGAGGCGAGCTCCGGGAGTCCGGCTGAGAAATGCGGGCTGGCAGGAAAGCCCTAACCCTGCCTCGCCCAGAGAAACACCGCGTTTACAGCTGCCCTTCTCAACCCTGGTCCCGGTGGGCCGCCGGGGCAGCAGGTCTTCACCGTCACTCAGCACTCTGACCGGATAACGAGGTCGATGACGGTTAATTCACCTCACCTGGGTTTCGGGAGCCGCTGATTTACACCATTAAATATGTTCACAGTTTATTCGTTTCTTTATCGGTTGAAATAATTAAGACATTGACTGTTTTTTGTCAGTGTTATATAATCTAACAGTTTTTTTTTTCTATTAGCTGTTTAAATTCCATTATAAAACAGGTTGTTTTTCGATCCTGGATGCTGATTGGCTGACCGCGCGTTCTCCGCTTCACGCGGTCCCTAGTCACACATTACGTAACATTACGTGCGATTCAGCAGACGCTCTTATCCAGAGCATGACATACCCCACTTTTTACATAGCATTTACATTGCATCCATGTATACAGCTGGATGTATAGCTGAAGCAAGGCAGGTTAGGTTAGGATGTACTACACTGCACACCCCTGTAGCCGTGACTGTATTCACGATACAGCACCGCCTCTCATGCCATATTGCTTAAATATACTGCCATTCAATTGGAATTGTGGTTCAGAACACAGCACATTTTCCTGAAACTTGCTACAGTTGTTTTAATTAGTCTTGATAGCCGTGGCAAGCAAACAGACGATAACTCATAAATGGGCTTCAATGTCATAAATGGCTATGTCAAACTTCTCATACAGTTTCATATGTGAAATTAAGCTGTATTTAAAATGAAAATGTCCCAGATGTGATATTCATTACAATCATATGAGAAGCATCAGCCAGAAATATGTACTATGTGCAAGAGAAAATTTCCCTTGTTATTCCGAAGAGCAAAATATTTTCTTCATTTCATTTTTTTGTATCACTGCTGTTTGGCAGCGTTGCAGCTCATCTTCTGATTATCTGCAGAAGATGGTAAACATCAGAAATCTGATACCACACAATGATTACCTTCATTACAATAAATACTTTTTTAATATCAAAATGAGCTTTGTTAGACATATAAAGTATCACTAACTTCAGTAACTACCATACCCACAGAACATAGCATGACCGATTCATCTTTCTGATTAATTTTTCAAGATTTGTATCTTAAAACAGAAATCCTGATTCATGCTCGTCTCTCATTCGGGCTGGACTATCTCGATGATTAGTGTGGCATTAATCCAGGTGACACATATCGGCTATCTTTATCATACTATTTTATCAGATTTTAAATGCTGTATGACCAAAAACATTTCTGTAACTGAATGCCAGCAAAACTGAAGTGCCTTTATTCCGCCCACAGAATAAAATTATTCAGTCAAGTCTTGGCCATCTTCTCCCCAGTCGAAACTCTATTTGATGTAAACTTTGTGGTTATTTTTGATGGTAACATAAACTTTGACACGCAGTATAAATAAAGTATCGGCTTAGACTTTTTTGATGCCTTAGAATAGCGATTGGTGCTTTTGCCTTGACTGGACTGCAGTGATGCCCCTGTCTCCTGGCTTAATTCAGAAACACTGCTAGTTCACAACACTGCTGCTAGACTTTTAACAGGCACGAGCCAAAAATCCCATATCTCCTCAGTCCTGGCATCCCTCACCACTGACATCCAGAGCTGATTTTAAGATTCTCTTTATGACATGTGAGACGTTAAACAGCGCAGCCGCTGAATATATTTCTGTGTTACTGACCCCGCGTGTCCCCAGACGCCCGTACCGATCCCGGGCTCAAACCCGACTGTGCATCCCCAAAAGGCTGCTGAAAAACAAAGGGCGAATTTCTGAGAGCCACTGAACAATGGAAGACTCTGCACATCACAGCTCCACAGACTTTCTTATGTTCCTTCATAAATAGCATTTGGAGACGGACTTTATATATATATATATATATATATATATATATATATATATATATAATATTTATAATACTTCTCAGTATCAGTCTGAGAAGGGTTACAGTATAAGGCCACTTCCAAACGATATGAAATCATTCCACAGTGATAAAAAACCATTTACAAATGGGGACCATTCAAGACAGTTGCAAATCTACGCAGCGCTAAAACCTCCCACCAAATTCACCCCCATATTAGACTGTATGACACTCTGAGCTATTGCAAAGAAATGTAATGCTACATCCAGGAATCTACAGGCCTCTGTCAGCATGTTAGAGTTCACAACCCCACCATTAGTATCTTTCTAAAACAATTGCAGAACTAACTAAATAATCATGCAACAACCAAAACTCAAATTCATGTATTACTAGTGATTTTTTAAATTTTATTTAGAGGTAAAATGATTGGAATTGGGGAAAATATATTTGCTTCTTACCCAGACAGTGACAGGCATATTGACTATATTGAGCAGTCTCCTAGACACTCAGAATGCCTTGAACTCTTTACTCCCATAATTCCAAGCAAACTAATTTAATTAGTTGCCTCTTTGAAATCATCCATCTGCCTTCTAGACCCCACACTTACAGAGCAACTGCCTATTCTTGGCAAACCAATTCTGGACATGATACATATTTCATTGTCATCAGGCTATGCTAGTATATCCTTTAAGATGGCATAATTTGGATCCTACTGATCTGACTATTATAAACCCATTTCAAACCTCCAATTTTTATCAAAGATTATTAGGAAATGTGCTCAACAGCTTTCTTATTTTACAGGCTAACAATGTTTTGAGAGGTTTCAATCTGGGTTTAGGAAGCACCAAAGCACTGAGACAGCACTTGCCTTAGTAATGAATTATTTGTTTATCTACCTGGATTGTGGCTGTACTTCCATATTCATCATACTTGACTTAATCATACTTGACTTTGATAGAACAGACCACCATATTCTCCTCCACATGCCCCCAGTTGGTCTCACTGTACATCCCATCTCGACTGATTGATATAATTTTGTGAGGCTAAATAATGAGTCGTGTGAGTGCACAATGGATCTGTCCTGGGCCCCTTGCTCTTTTCTCCTCTTATCTCTGTGCATGCTTCCCTTGGGGGCATTATAAGCAGACATGGTGTCGACAACCACTGCCATGCAGATGACATGCACCTTATATCAGTTTATTATTTATATCAGTTGGTGTAAACTCAGCTAAGTTGCCCAGCTTGCCACACCTGAGGTCTATCTTAAAGGCATAAAGATCCAAAATTTCCTCTGCCAATTCAGTGGTTAGCAAACCTTAGTGTGACTATCGATTCTGATCTCTCCTTTCAGGCCCACAGTAGTACTATCACAAGAGTGGTCTTCTTTTACCTGAGAAACGTATCTACATTAATAAAGATGTCTCTGCTGCATGCTGAAGAAAATGGCTCATGCTTCTGTAACCTCAGATGGATTGCTGTAACGCTTCATTATCTGGTTGCGCTAATTCAGCCTTGAAACATCTCCGAATTGTACAGAATGTGGTCGCTAGGGTGCTTTACAAGAACTGAGAAATGTGAAAATATCAGTTTGCCGCTCCTAACTGCTACCATATAAAGCTTTGAATGGTTTGGCTCCAGGATATCTGAGAGAGTTACTATTCTCGTACAAGATTCTTTCACTCACGGTGCTGGCTGTTTTTAAAATTCCAAGTACATCTAAAATTGCAATGGGGGACAGAGCTTTCTCTTGCAGAGCGCAGATTTAATGGAATAATCTGTCTTTGTACGTTTCAGCTTCAGAAACACTTTCTTTCTTTAAGCGTAGGCTCAAAACTCACCTCTTTAGTCAATCCTTTTTATTAAAAATATATGGGAAGAGCTAACCAGGACCATAGAGCTGTGGTGTGAGCTAGGCTGACCGTGCTCTTGCCCTGTCACTGGACGCGGACACTCAGGGCTGCTGTTCTGCGCTTTGTGTTGGGGTTTCTGTCTGTTCCCCATCACTCTCATGGTTATGTATGTCCCCTTTTCTTCACATCTTTTAGACACGCTGCCATGGCATAGCGCCAAGCCCATAGAGAGGGAAAGCCGAGCCACTTCTGTTGACTGCAGCGGAATCAAAAAACAAAAAAGAAAACTGCAGTGGCGTGATTTGACCACCGTGGGGCTGAGGCATTGCCAAATAGAGTAGAACGGGAGATTTTGTATGGCGGTGAATGGAGCTTCATGCTTTAACAAACGTCAAAAAAAAAAAATCAAAAAGGCATGAATATGTATGATATAATTTGCATAGCCAGAAAAAAAAGAGAATTTTATGTAAATGACTTAAGAGTTTGTGAATCTAAATGCATTAAAAATCGTATCTGCATTAAAGAATCAGCAAATTTTCTTCAACTCACGAAAAAAAAAAAGATCACTTACAGAGTTAGTTTTATGGAAAACCACCATTGACCCCCATTCATTCTACTCTGTTCTACTCTGAGGTGGAACCCGATACTCATGAAGTGGCATATCTCTGTATATTAGCATATCTCTGATAGCACCCTGGGGCTTTTCCATATTACACTTAGGCCTCTGCACATACAACGGTTAATCTCATAATTATGTAGTGACTAATCCTCCTTCTCTTTCTCTGTGTTCTTCCCTGGGGCTTCCTCCCACCCCACACTGATTTTACAGACTGCTCAGCGCATCTCCTGGTTCAAGCCCAGGCCATGACGCAACCTGGAGACCTAGATACGTCACCCCTCCCCTCTGAGCTGCATAGTAATAATATATTTCTTCACCTGGACTATTTTATGAGTAAGTTTAATACCCCGGACTGTAACCTGTGCAATCCATTTGATTATTTGCACTGATAGATCCTTCATTAAATTTCTGTTACCGTTCACATCAGGCAGGTCTGTGAAAGATGGGCTTGATTTTTTTTAAACCTCTTTTTAGAGGCACCGGTCTGGTTTGTGCCAAATTTACCATTCTGTTCCTGTGTCTATATGAAAAGTTCTGTCAGTCCATCCATCCATTATCTATACCCGCTTATCCTGAGCAGGGTCGCGGGGGGTGCTGGAGCCTATTCCAGCATGCATTGGGCGAGAGGCAAGAATACACCCTAGACAGGCCGCCAATCTATTGCAGGGCACACACTCCATTCACTCACACACTCATACCTATGGGCAATTTAGGGTCTCCAATTGGCCTACCTGCATGTCTTTGGACTGTGGAAGGAAACCCACGCAGACACAGGGAGAACATGCAAACTCCACACAGAAAGGCCCCAAGCCGAGATTCAAACCCACAACTTTCTTGCTATGAGGCAGCCTTCTTGCTGCACCACCATGCCGCCCAATGAAAAGTGTTACACAAATAAAATTGAATTGAACGGAAAGTTCATTTAGCCAGCTGCTACAGTGCCTGGTTGAATAAAGGTTAAACAAGTTTAAAATGTAAGTTTGGGCATCTTTATATTACTGTAGAACTGCCCATCAGTTAAAGGATTGAGCATACTGTATATTTATCAGTTGTATTTACAATTCTATTATGGCTAAGTCCCAGGGCTTCAGGTTAAGGAAACACAGATGGCATTCTTGGCGCTTTTGACATCATTCTGAGTTGTGTTCCTGTTACAATGGATACATGCAGAGCCCCCTGGGAGCCTGATTTGTGATTTTTATCCTTTTTCCATCAAAATGCATTAAATGCTGTTGTCACACTGAACTGAGGTTTATCTCTCTGTGTAATCTCACAAATGTCACCACAGAAAACGCCAAGTGTCTGACAAATGCCGTCTTTCCTTCAGATCCACGCCATCAGAAGTCACTGGGCACAGGTTTGGAGGAATCTATGGAAATGCGTCTTGTTATCATATAAATAAGAAAAGCAGGATGTGGGACATGCAGAGATTGACATTTGCCTTAATTGAAATTTTATTTTTTTGTATCCTGACCGTCTGATCTTTTGTCTTTTGCACTTGCAACCTGCAAAGGCCACACTCGTGTTAGCTGTTCCATAATGTGAGTATCACCATTCTCTACACTACAGTTTCACCCACTGAGTGCTGTCCTGTGTATCCGGTTTTAGTAAAGGATATGGGTACAGTCCAACACCAGTAGCTTGCCAAATAAGAGATATAGGAGCATTACATGTATAATTTTAATAATGGCTGTGAATGGAGCTTCTTTGCTTATGAAAATTTTGAAAATGCTGCCAAATCCTGAATTGCAATGCAGATTTTGGGACAGTACAGATTCCAATCGCAACGGTGTGTAGCCTACTCACAGTGGTACAAAGTCACCAACCTCCATCGACCTCAAAACCTCAAAAGATGATCCCAAAAATTCCCAGGTACCCAGGCAATATAATTTGGAATGTCCAGTTTACTGTTTCTATCTGTGTTCATGTGTGGTCTCTATTGTCGATTTGGGAGAATTCTCCTCTGAAACATCTGGTATCACCTGCCTGCTCGTTTTCATACCACAGCTCACAGCCAAGGTTGCGTAGGGCTGAGTCTGAGGAAAGCAATTCATATGTGGCTTTGGCGTGCAGTCAATGTGTGCCTGAGCGACCAGCGGGGGGGCGCTAGAGAGTGCTGAAATGCAGACTCATAACAAACTTGACCCTCCGTTACCCCGGGTGATGCAATCTCCAATTACTCATCGCCCAGTGAGGAGGCAGTAGGCACCGGCATGGTCGGGATTCAATCCGAGACCGCGGGGTTCGTCCGTGCGACGCAGCGTGGCGCCTTACCCGAATGCGCCACCCAGCAGCCGGCGAGCGCATCACTTTCAGTGCGCTTCCACACTTCTGTCTGAAAGGCTTCCTTTCTCTCCTTTCTCTCTCTCTGTGTTTGGTGTTGCCGTCTCTGTAGAATAGCGGGCCTCCTTCATATCGGCTCTGCTCCTGCGCCGTGCTGCTAACCCAATAACTGGAGCTTTGGGGGGGAAGGCTGCGGATTCCGTTCTCTTTTATTATTTTTCCTGTCCCCGGGACCGCAGTGTGGGGGGGGGTCCCACGGGTCCGCACGGTGCCGACCCGGCCCCCGGCCGTGCCTCGAGACCCGGCCGCCGGCACATATCGACGACACCTGGCCGCCCGGCGGGGGCGGAGGCGAGCGTGGGGGAAGGTCCCTCGTTCATATTTTGCGGGTCCCGACGCTTCGGCGGAAGGGCCGGGGCGGTCGACAAACGGCCGCGCTAAAAATACGCCGTCGCCGCGTCGACGGCCGCGAACCGCGCAGATCCTCCGTAGGCGTTACGCGCGGCCCGTTCCTCGCAGTCCAGTTCGTGCGCGGTCGGAGCGCAGCCGAGCGCTCTCTCGCCCGCGTTACCACTTCCTGTCCGCCGCCGCCGCAGCACGCCGTCGTAAGGCAGATGGGAGAATCGTTTCGGGTCGCCGCCTGCAGCGCGGGCTTAACCCGCTAATTTTCCCACTGAGAGTCAGACTGGGCTGTGAATACTAACCCGCCATGTTTGCCACAGTGTTATAATAGTTCACCATATTACACTGATTCATATACTGCATATGACTATGCCCTTTCACAGGTGGGTTCAAAAGGCAACGTCTGGCTACTTGCCAGCAGACAGATAGAACAGACATACCCCCCCCCCCCCCACTCTGAAACAAGTAAGTATCTTTTACATTTTCAGTTCAATTCAGTTCAATTGTATTTGTATAGCGTTTTTCACTGAGGACTGTCACAAAGACGCTTTACAGAGTAGCAAGGCAAGAGACATTTGCACACTAAGCTCTGCTTTATTGAGCATTTAGATGTTATGTCTGCATCTGGGCTGTACACAGTGCACAGACTCTTTGGAGGACATATGTTGAAAATCAGGCTCGGGGGTGGGGGGTGGGGGTTGGGGGGGGGTGGCTTGGCGGGTAGATCGCGATTATGGAACTGGGGGGTGGGGCTGTGCGGAGGTTGTGATCACAAAAAGTATCTGTGTTTTTTTTTATTTTTTTTTTATTGCTGCAGTCTAAAGAGCACTTTAGACTGTCTCAGAGCAGGGGTCATATGCTTCATGTTGGTGTCTAACTGAGCATATACCAGTATTATACCTGAGAGAGGAACTGGACCAGTCATCAGGAACAATACCAGGTCATCGTTTGGCCATCTGAAGAACATTCAGGACATTCAACCACAGTGTGGCTGCTTCTCTCAGAGCACAAAGAGAAGTTAACGAATGCTTTCATTACTGCCGCTACAGTATATGTGCTGCAATGTGCTGCTTTTGGGTCTGCTCCAAAATGTGATGAGAAAGCCAGTGTAGAACTCTGCTGCATAAGTACTCACTAGAACCACAGGTAGAGTGCACATCACACCTGTTTCAGAGTCTCTGTGTTGGCTGCCTGACAGTTTCAGAATTTATTTTAAGATTATTGGTTTTCAGTCCTTACGTCCTTTAAGGCATGTTTCCCAAAGCCTCTGCCTCTCAGATTTACTAGTACTGATTTGTTAGTGATATTGAGAATGAGGAATTAACACTTTTGAATGAAAACTCAAAACACCTATTTAGTCTTAATACTCTCTTAATACTCTCTTAATACTTAATACCCTCTTAATACTCTGGGTCCTGTTTGAGTTTAACTTGTTTTTATTTTATTTATACAGTATTTCCTCTAACAGTGAAGCTTACTGCAGTGCAGGTCAGTGTAAGGACTGTGCCGTTTAAATACAGATGGATAAATGGTGATGCATGTTTACAGCTCTATGGCCAGGACGCTCCCACAGAATGGCAGGTTTGCCTGAGGGAGAAATGGAACTGGATTCCCGTTGCACTAGATTCCTGTTTCACTGGATTCATGTTATACTGGATTCCTGTTTCACTGGATTCCCATTAGACTGGATTCCCGTTGCACTAGATTCCTGTTTGACTGGATTCCTGTTTCACTGGATTCATGTTACACTGTAACATTTAGCATGCAGTGATACCTTTAGCATATAGTGTAACATTTAGCATGCAGTGATACCTTTTGCATATAGTGTAACATTTAGCATGCAGTGATACCTTTGGCATATAGTGTAACATTTAGCATGCAGTGATACCTTTTGCATATAGTGTAACATTTAGCATGCAGTGATACCTTTGGCATATAGTGTAACATTTAGCATGCAGTGATACCTTTTGCATATAGTGTAACATTTAGCATGCAGTGATACCTTTGGCATATAGTGTAACATTTAGCATGCAGTGATACCTTTGGCATATAGTGTAACATTTAGCATGCAGTGATACCTTTTGCACATATGGTAACATTTAGCATGCAGTGATACCTTTGGCATATAGTGTAACATTTAGCATGCAGTGATACCTTTAGCATATACGGTAACATTTAGCATGCAGTGTAACATTTAGCATGCAGTGATAACTTTTGTATATAGTGTAACATTTAGTATGCAGTGATAACTTTAGCATATAGTGTAACATTTAGTATGCAGTGATAACTTTAGCATATCGTGTAACATTTAGTATGCAGTGATACCTTTAGCATATAGTGCAACATTTAGCATGCAGTGATACCTTTAGCATGCAGTGTAACATTAAAGGGTAGCTCCCTCTGTGTCTGACTGGCTGTAGGCTGCGGTTCTGTGTTGCTCCTCCTCCTCCCAGGTACGAGAGAAAGCGGAGCGGAGCGAGCCGACATCAGGCAGGTCACCGCACAAAGAGCTGCGTTTCAAACCTTCGCCGCGGGGCCCCCTGCCCGATGACGGTGCTCCCGCGGCCCCCGGCCCGATGACGGTCCTCCCGGGGCCCCCGGCCCGACGACGGTGCTCCCGGGGCCGCTTCCGCCCGTGACGGCTATCATCGCACGCGTGGACGGCAAACGACCATTTCCCACCCCCCCCCCCGCCCGCGATAATGGCGGAAATGTTCTGTGAAATCACGTCATTAGACTATAAACGGGGCGCCCTGTTCCGCTGCCTCCCAGTACACGGAACGCGTCCTCCGATCCCGGGGGAGGGGGGGGGGGGGGATTGCGCTACTTATCTGAGATTAGGCGGCTGGGAGTCGGCCCGTCCCTGTTCCCGGCGGTCCCTCCTCGGCCTCCCATCCCCCCCCCCCCCCCCACGCCCGGCCGACGCCGCCCGCACGCGCTGGGACGGGCGGCTGACGTGTGCCAGTCACGCCCGGTTGCGAAAGGCGGCACCGGCCACCGTCAGGCTGCCAGTGCGTGAAAGAGCCCGGATTACGGCTCCTCTCGGCAGGCTTGTTTCGGCGCCGTCCACCGGCCCGCCCCCCCCCCACCGCCGGGGACCGCCTCGGAGCGCCGATGAATCCCGCCGCCTTCCCCCGCCGTCTCACCAGCGGCTCTGAAGTCCTTTGGCTGACCTCCACGCGTCCCCCCCCCGCCATCTGCGCGGAAACAGCAGTACTTCTTTTCTGAAATTCTAGTAAGATATTGTAGATATGGAAGCAACAGATCTACTTGATATAAAAAAAAAATACTAATAACAGCATACTAAATGCCATTTTATAGAAACTAATTGCAAAAGTGCAGACATTATAGAAACTAATTGGAAAAGTGTAGACATTATAGAAACTAATTGCAAAAGTGCAGACATTATAGAAACGAATTGCAAAAGTGCAGACATTATAGAAACTAATTGGAAAAGTGTAGACATTATAGAAACTGATTGGAAAAGTATAGACATTATAAAAACTAATTGCAAAAGTGCAGACATTATAGAAACTAATTGCAAAAGTGCAGACATTATAGAAACTAATTGCAAAAGTGCAGACATTATAGAAACTGATTGCAAAAGTGCAGACATTATAGAAACTAATTGCAAAAGTGCAGACATTATAGAAACTGATTGGAAAAGTGCAGACATTAGACTGTATTTGAGCCGTCTGTTAAAGCATCACTGATGCATTCCTTGTGCAAAACAGGCACAGACGTTCACTCACTGGGCTGAGAGCTGACATGCAGTGCAGCACTGAGCATAATGAGAGAGAGATTTGCAACATCATTTTAGCTGACTATCTTAAAAAGCTTGAAGTGTCAGTCATTATCCACATTTTCCCTCACTGCATTTGCATATAGGTTGCCTGTTTTCCATATAGACAAAATAATTATGTATATTTCGATCCCAGTGGGGGAAAAAAGAAATTGAAGAAATTGAACTGAAAAATGCACATTTTTCTCCACCGACATGTATTTTCTGACAAATAGAAAGATACAGTGGTACTCCAGTGAACACTTATTTTTTTATGCTGGATTCCTATTTTAAAATGGGAGAAATTTTGCGTTGACTGACTTTGGGTCATTAGCTGCTTTTTTAAAATGGCTCTGCCAAATCACAGGTGCTGTGGAAACACTCTGGGGAGCCAAAAAAACTCCACTCTCACGGTCGGATTGGATTCTTCGTAATTAACTTCTGCATGTTTTCCAGCATCTGGGTGGGGGTGGGGGTCTGGGACCTGACGCCCCCCCCCCCCCCCGGCTATATCTGTGGCTGAGATATACGCACAATTTCATAGTCATGCAAGGTTGCCTTAGACCTACAAATGATTATTCCGAATGTTCAGAGAGGACCGTCTGATTAAAAACCAAAGCACCTATGGGTAAAATCATATCTTATGAATAGACGTTTAACTGTAATGTAATGTAGGCTGCAATTTATTAGACTGCGACAGTTGAATTACTGGCGAGCCATTGTCTTGGCAGAATAATCAGTTTGTGTGGGTGTGTGTGTGTGTGTGTGTGTGTGTGTGTGTATGTATGTGTGTGCGCCTGTGTGTGTGTGTGTGTGTGTGTGTGTATGTATGTATGTGTAGAATACATACATTTAGATTTCAAAATCAGGTCTGTGTAATGTTAGTTATTTCTTCTGTGTCATATCAGATTGTTGCGGAATATTTTCTATAATAGTAATCCAGCTTAATGAACTAAAATTGAACGAAAATATCAAGTGCTATCAAATGCTTATGACAGTAATTCCAATACTACACCAATATCTTTCTATGTTATTAGGTCGTCAATACTTTTCCCACTATACGAATCAAATTGTATTTTCTCCAACAATTGTTTGAAAAGTAGAAGCTATCATTTCTGGAAAGCACAGCTTGTGAGCAGAGTGGAGCAAAGAGTGGAGGGGACATCATTTCACTGGAGCGTGGAGTGGTGTTGGTCTTTTACCTCAGGACGTAGTTTGACTGGAGCGTGGAGTGGTGTTGGTCTTTTACCTCTGGACGTAGTTTGACTGGAGCGTGGAGTAGTGTTGGTCTTTTACCTCTGGACGTAGTTTGACTGGAGCGTGGAGTAGTGTTGGTCTTTTCTTTCCCTCAGTCCAGTTTCAGTCCAGTATTGCTCACTCACAAGCTTTGCACACGAGCAGAATGAAAACTCAGCCCAGTCGGCCTACGCTGTTTCCCAATTTTCCCAACCTCTACACAATTGCAAGCAGTTACATTTGCTAAGCAGTGTGTTAAATATAGAGACTGGTTAATAGGTGCACCAAAACGTACCAACATACACAATGGGCAATGGATGTGGATGTGGATACCTGATATGCAAAATCTCATCCAAAATTATTGGCATGAATATGGAGTTGGTCCACCCTTTTTTTTCTATAACAACCTTCACTGTTCTGGGAAGGCTTTATTCTAGATGTTGGAGCATTGCTGCAGGGATTTGCTTCCATTCAGCCAGAAGTGCATCAGTGAGATCAGACACTGGTTAGGCGATTGGGTTAGGCTCTCAGTTGGCTTTCCATTGGAGCCCAAAGATTTTGGATAGGGTTGAGGTCAGGGCTCTGTGCTGGCCAGTCAAGTTCTTCTACACCGTTCTCAGCAAAATTATTTCTACATGGACCTCGCTGTGTGCCTGGGGGCATTGTCATGCTGAAACAGGAAAGGCTTTCCCCAAACTGTGGGGAAGCACAGAGTCAAGAATGATTTTAAGAATGAGTTTATGCTGTAACATTCAGATTTTCATTCACTGGAACTAACGGGCCCAGCCCAAACCATGACAACAGCCACAAACCAGGGAGTGTCCAGATAGGTTTAGTCATGTGGTGTATATCTCATAAAAAACAGGTTTTCAACATACAAAAATGCCGAGTTACTCACATATACAAGACATACTGCACACCGTCTATAACTCATTCATTCAAACTGGCAAAATCTAGGCCTGCTATTAAAAGTATTGATATCAAAATGACGCCAAGTTACTGTACTACAAACAATATAGGCTATCTTGTCTCACTAAAATTAAATAAACTGTATTCCAAAGCAATGCTACCCAATGTTTACTCAATTGTTTCAAGTCACTTGGCCCTGTTTGTGTAAGCATGTGGTACATGGACAGGCCAAACATAATGTGTGGATGGGTTTGTGAGAGTCAAGATTGATTGAACAGGTATTTCTTTATTTATTTATTTAATTACACATTTATTTATTTAATTATTTATTTAATTTTGGCACATTTAGTCCTCCATACAATAGGGGAATTGATTGAACACTTAACATTTTATTGTGCAGGAAGGGAAACCTTTTGAAAAAAGAAGTAATAGTTTTGATGTGCTGACTACAATTTCACTCTAATGAATAAAAAAAGTTATATTAGACTTGCAGTCGGTGCATGGTCTACAGACAAGTACAGGCTTAATCAGTTGATTTTTATTTACTACCTTAACTTTTTGAAAACATAAAAGACTAGGTTTTTGATGGCCTCCATTTTGTTTACTTCCCATTCTCGTTGAGGCAACAGGTATCCGCCCGGTGACTGCCTCTCGTGCTTCTTGATTAGCTGAATCAAATTCAAATTCCTACAGCCAATTACAGCCGAGCAGCCTGTGTAAAAACCCACCTGTCTGCCCACCTGCCAGCCATCTTTGCCATTTTTTGTGTTGTGTGAGTTTGTGCCTGGTCTGGCATTTATTATTTGTGCATAGGGGTGCATGGGCTATTTTGATTTATGTCTCATTTTCAGCTGTTGTGTTTTTTTTTTTTTTCTTTTGTGACAGATTAGTTAAGTTTGATTTAATTTTAAGATGGTCCTGGTTTTGTTTGTTGTTTTGGCCTTTAAAGGGAAGTAACATAAGTTAAAAGTGACATGGTAGGCCAGTTTTGCAAAGTACAGGAGAGTAACAAGGAGAAGAAAAAAAAAAAAAAGACCAGGACGAGGCCAAAACAGCAAACAAAACCAAGATTCCCCATTCATATTTATATGCTTTTAGTTACACTAACATTTCTGTATTCGGCATTCCTCAGTATGACAACAAATGCAAAGATAAAACTTTGGCTTAAATAATTGTGCCTTCACCAGCTTTAAAAAAAAAAAAAAAAAAAAAAAATTATTACAAATTCTACATTTACCACAGTAGGTTTTTTTCCATTTACCATCAGCTTGTTTTACATTTACAGGAAGCCTCACATTTACCAGGGGTTATAACTTTACTTTATGTGTTTGTAGGAGAGGCTATGCTGTTCTTTGCATGTAGATGTTCATGAGTTTTAAAACATCCTTTCTATCCCCAGCTCTGCAATCAAGCTAGACTACTAGATGCATCAATCAATCGACACCAAGTAAGACCATGGTTATGTACTTTTCACTGTTTGGATGCCACTGAACTCAAGACTTCTGCTTTTTTTATTTTTGACTGTGTGGAGATTGTTGCTTATGCTTGGTGAGAGTTGTTCCCAAGAAGTGAAGATTATATTTTTTTAAGTTTGGATCTCCGGTTTTTGATTCCGGTGAGGAATTCTTGTGGTGATTTTGATATAATTTTCTTCTGGCTGCGTTGCTGCTGTGCTGTTCAGAAGTGATTGCTGCTGACTGGACATTGCTGCTGTCTTTATTTTCTGGACTGATTATGTAGCGATCTGATGATATTGTGAATGAATTGTAGGTGCATAGATCGTAGCTGTGTTGTTGCCGAAGCCCTGGTACTGACTTGAGTTAGTAGCATTTGAGAGAGAGTAGTTTAAGTGAGGAGCTAGAAGCAATGCTGCTGCTGCTGCACAGTTGGTGGTGTTGGTGGTGGGATTTCTGGTGGTGGGTTGTAGGTGGGTCTGCCAGAAGACATCAAAGGTAAGGAGCTGGTTATGTACCTTCACTGGTGGAATACCACTGCTGAAATGCTGTGTTTTGTCCTTTTGACTTTTTGGAGATTGTTGCTTATGCTACACTAGGTGAGAATTGTTGTTGAGGAATGAAGATTATATTTTTAATTAGGGCAACATTTGTAGATTATTTTGAATTCCATTTTGGTGCTGTCATTGTTTTTCTGGACTGATTATGCTGTGATATAATAATATTATGATGTTGTGAATTAATTGTAGGTGTATAGATCTTAGCTCTGTGTTGCTGAAAGTTCTGGTGCTGATTTGAGAGTTAGAGAGTAGTTTCTCAAATGATACTAAGTGAGGAGCTAGAAGCAATGCTGCTGCTGCTGCATAGTTCCTGGTGGTGGGTTGTAGCTGGGTCTGCCAGAAGACATCAAAGGTAAGGACCTGGTTATGTACGTTCACTGGTGGAATGCCGCTGTGCTGAAGTGCTGTATTTTTTTCTTTTGGCTTTTTGGAGGTTGTTGCTTATGCTACACTAGGTGAGAATTGTTGTTGAGGAGTGAAGATTATATTTTTGAATAGGGCAAAATATGTAGACTTGATTTCCATTTGATTTCCATTTTGGTGCTGTCATTGTTTTTCTGGACTGATTATGCTGTGATATAATAATATTATGATGTTGTGAATTAATTGTAGGTGTATAGATCTTAGCTCTGTGTTGCTGAAAGTTCTGGTGCTGATTTGAGAGTTAGTGACATTTGAGAGGGAGTAGTTTAGGTGAGAAGCAGTGCTGCTGCTGCTGCACGGTTGGTGGTGTTGGTGGTGGGTTGTAGGTTGCCAGAAGACGTCAAAGGTACGGGCATGCTTATAATTTCAAAGCTGGTTTTTGCTGCTGATTTTTTCAAATGTTTTGATGCTGTTTTGTTTTCTTCCATGATGCTGCTGCAGTGATGGAAAACTGTGATGCTACAGTGATGATGTCTGATTGTTTCATGGTCTTAAAGAAATATAGAAACTTGGAATTTATTAGAATGGTTTCAGGTTTTTTGAGTGAAGAGCTTTGGTTGCTTTTTTGTTGTGCTGGTACGTGGTTTTTAGAGAGAAGGCATGGGAAATATGTTACTGTCAAAGTAGTTTGTAGATGCTTGCAGATTTTAGCTTTGAGCTTAGAAGGGCTCGGCGGTTATCTGGGTTGCAGATGATTAGATGATTGTCTGTTGTAAATGTGTCAAAGGATTGTTGAGTGGTCTGACTGGCTTACTGACTGAGGTTCAGAGTTTGCTTATGTCCATGGCTATGGTGTCCATAGTGTGAGTGCCCTGAGATGGATAGGTGCACCTCTAGTCCAATTCATGCTGGGATAGGCTCCAGTCAACTCCCTCCCCTCTCCCCCCCATCACCCCCCTCTCTGGTGAGAGAAGGTAAGTATGAATAGAATGAGACAGAAGTGGACAAGTTGAGTGGGAGAAATCCTCACACTGGAGCTGACCATATCATGGAAATAGATCTGATGATGATGATGAAAATAAGCTGCTGATGTGCTGTTCATTTGTGGAAGAGATGATTGAGTAGATACAGATGGATAAACGAGCTAAACGAGCTTGGAGAATATTATGTGCTGACAGCACCAGGCCTTGGGTCTCAGGAAAACCACCTTTCTCCACTTTCTGCATCTAGTCATCTGAGTGATGTCTTGTCCTTTTCACAGTCATTGTGTCACAGGGTGAGCAGTTGAACCACCTCCTCAGGCTTCTGACTGGCTTCTCTGTTTGTGGTGGAATCCGCTCTCCATCCACTTTGAACCAAGTGATTGTCATCCACCTTGTCCTTGCCTCTCTTTAGTACCAGCGTCCTTGAATCGCTGGGTCTGAAGCTCACTCTAGCTTAGGCAGTGGGTCTGTCCAGGTCTTCAGACATCCATCTCTCCTCTTTCACTGACTATGTAGTGATGGTCATGCTGTCTGTGAAAGTTCATGTCAGTGGTTGCCACACCTTGGATTTTGTCTTGGGCCCTCTGCTTGGTCTTTCAGCAGAGTCCACAAGGATGTAAAGAGCAGCTATGATGAACACTGTGCACCCTGTTACTGCTCAACCTCTACTGTTTGGTAGTATAGTCACATACTGTTACCCTCACCCTGATATAATAAAAAAATAAATAAACTAATAAAAATAAAAAATAAAAATCTAATAAAAATAATTAGTAGAAATAATATAACCTTGATAAAATCCAGACCATAATAAAAATGTATTTTAGAAAATTATATTTAAATAATAATTTACCTGAAAATAAATAGCAATACAAATAAACAAATAAATAAACAAATAAATAGTAATTTAGAATAGTTCAGGATGAGGGTTATAGTGTACGACTGTACAACCAGAGGCTGGGAGTGGCATGGTTATGGGGTGCACAGTGTCCATCATTGCTGTCGTATACAATCTTTGTGGACTCTGCTGAAAGACCAAGCAGAGGGCCCAAGACAAGATCCAACGTGTGGCAACCACTGACATGAACTTTCACAGACAGTATGACCATCACTGCATAGTCAGTGAAAGAGGAGAGATCGATGTTTGAAGACCTGGACAGATCCACTGCCTAAGCCAGAATGACCTTCAGACTCAGCGACTTAAGGAGGCTGGCACTGAAGAGACACGAGGACAAGGCGAATGACAATCACTTGAGTCAAAGTGGATGGAGAGCTGATTCCAGCACAAACAGAGAAGCTAGTCAGAAGCCTGGAGAAGTGGTCTGGCTGCTCACTCTGTGACATGGTGAGTGTAAAGAGGACAACACACCGCACACATGGCTGGATGCAAAGGGTGGAAAAGGGTGGTGTCCCTGTGTAACCCAAGGTCTAGTGCTGCCAGCATGCACTCCTCACCAAACTCCTAAACCCAGTCCGGTGTACAAACTCAGTATCAGCAGTGGAACCGGTGGACAGAAACAAAGATTTTCAGCTGATGAAAAGAAGACTTAACACTAGACCTTATTCCCCTGGAAGATCCTTTGCAAAGCCCTTAGATGAGGACTGTGGAGTTGGTGAAGGAGCACAAGCAATACAATTGTGCTGGAGGTAATGGTGCCATAGGAAGAGAGGTTGGAGGAAGACAATGAAATAAATCTACTGAAGTGTCTATCACTTAAGGATGAGTGCATGGGGAAGAGCTGGGCATTTAGGTGCTTACCAGTGGATATGGGATAAGAGGCTTCTAAGGACAATGGATGCAGAGGAAACTGAGGATTCCTGGTGCAAAGACTGCAATGTATAAGACAATGTGAAAAACAGCTAAACAGGAAGAAGCAAGAGCATCAAACCATATTTGACTGAAGAGTGCAGAGGAGTGGATCAGCTACCTGGATCGGGCCAGGCCATTGATAACAAAGTTGTCCTCCAAAGAGTGGGGTGGTGGTGGGCAAGAAAAACCTCAGAGTCTTAGCCAGTGGGAGTAGACCCAGGTTGTTTTCCAGGTTAGTTACTCTGAAGGTACTTTTTTTTTTTTTTGTTTTTTTTCTTTTTCATCGTGGGTGGTAAGTGAATTCCAATTCAAACAGAAGCCAGTCAGAAGCCTGGGCTAGACCAAAAAAACAAAGATGTCCTCCAAAGAGTGGGAATGGTGGTGTGAATTTTAGCATGGCTGCACACAAGACATTAGCCCCCTGGTGGCTAGCTAGCCACTTTAGCTAGCCTCTGCTACACTAATCCCCCCCCCCCCCCCCCCCCCCCCCCCCCCCCCCCTTAGATTGGAGGAGGACAACCTGAGTATTGACGTGGTATCAGAGGGTGGCTAGCTACGGCAGGTGATGAAGACCAGGTGCTGGCAGAAGACCCGTTGAAGGGGTTGAGGTGGTCACAGTGCGTAATGAAGAACCATTGCCAGAATCATGTCCAAGAGGTGCCACAGGATTGTATATAAGCCCTCTTAGTCACTGCTGAGCATGTCACGAAAAACAGGTTTGATGACCAAGAATGGAAGCTTTTGGTGTACCAGTGACCATGGATGAGAAGCTTAATTGGATACAGAAGACTGAGACGAGCTTGCAGTAAAGGTTAGTTCCTCAGAGGTCAGTGCTGATCTTTCTGTCCATTAGTTCAAGGATGTAAACAGCAGCTATGATGGACACTGTGCACCCTGTAACTGTGCCACCCCCAGCCTCTTGTTTTGTAGTAGTCACACACTTGTAACCCTCACCCTGAACTTATCAAAGTACTTCTGTAGGTTAAATATTATTATTATTATTATTTATTATTATTATTATTATTATTATTATTATTATTATTATTATTATTATTATTATTATTATTATTATTATTATTATTATAAACAAATAATTAATTAATTAAACTTTAAGCCTATCCCTAATAAAATTAAAATAGTTTAAAATAATAAAAAATAAATAAATAAATAGAATCAATAGAAACATAAAAAAATAATTATTAAAAAGAATAAATAAAATAATAATTAAAAAAACAATTAAAATAATTTGAAAAAAAGATTCAGGATGAGGGTTACAGTGTGTGATTGTTTTACCAGAGGCTGGGGTTAGACAAGATTACAAAGTGCATGGTGTCCATCACAGCTGCTTTCTGCATCCTTGTGGGCTCTGCAGAAAGACCAAGCAGAGGAACTAGAACGAAATCCAAAGTGCCGCAACCACCAACATGAACCTTCACGAATGGCATAGCCATCACTACACAATCAGTGACAGAGGGGAGATGGGTGCTTGAAGACTTGGACATATCCATTACCTGAGCAAGAGTGTCCTTCAAGCCAGGAAGTTGGAGGATGCTGGTACTGATGAAAGGCAAAGGCAAGGAGCATGACGACATTTGGCTCAAAGTGGGTGGAGAGTAGATTCCAGTTCTCGCAGAGAAGCCAGTCAGACGCCTGGGGAAGTGGTATGGCTGCTCACTCTGACACAGTGAGTGTGAAGAGGACAACAGACCGTGCACCTGACCGAGTGCAGAGGGTGGAGAAAGGTGGTGTGCCTGTGTAACCTAAGGCATAGTGCTGTCAACACATGTTCCTCCTCAAGCTCCTCTAACCCCTTCCAGTGTACAAATTGAGGTGAGGTGCTGACATTCCTACTTCAACAATGGATCGGAGCTTCCCAAAGCTTCAGGGCAAGCTACCCTTCAGAGACAACATTGAGGACTGGGACTGCATGGACAAACACTACAGGTCAGCAGTGATCAAGGTTCACACTGTGGCTTACTGTGATTGGTAGTGGATGAAGAGGAGTCTCGCCTTTTTCCACTGGAACATCACAGCTCTCAGGGTAGGATTGGTAGGAGTGAAGGAGCACAAAGGAACACTATTATGTTAAAGCTGATTGTGCCATGGGAAGAGAGGTTTGAGCAAGTCAATGAAAACAACTGAAGTACTGCTGAAGAACTGCCAATCACTTTAGGATGGGTGTATGGAGAACAGCTGGACAGCTCAGTGCTTAACAATGAAAGTGGGATAAGAACTTTCTAAAGACAGTCGATACAGGGGAAAAAAAAAAAAAAAAAAACTGGAGTAAAGAGAGCGACATACAAGACGATGTGCAAAACCACCAAACAGGAGGAAGTAAGAGGATCATACTGAAGAGTATGGAGCAATGGATTACCTACTAGGCTGAGACCACAGCAATATTAAGAAAGATGTTCCCCGATGAGGGGGGGGGGGGGTGGTGGTGGGCAAGAGAAACAAAGTACAAGATCATGTGCAACACAGCTGAACAGGAGGAAGAGAGCATCGCACTGGCTTTAGCTGAAGAGTGTGTAACAGTGGATTAACTACTTGGACAATTAAATTAATGTACAAACGTTCTGGTGAATAACTAGAGGAAGCATATTCCTCCAGAAAACATGTTTATACTTGCCTGTCAACTTCATTTTACTAAATGTACCAGTTCTTCTATATTTGCTACTTACAATGAATACTGCATGTAAAATACATATTGTACATACATAGAAATGTCCCCATGGGGATAAAGAAGTTTTCTGTCACGTTCACATTTACGAACAGACATTTATACCAAGAAATATAACGAAAGGCTGGGTAGGTAAATACATACATACCTATACAAATTGGACATATAGATGCCTATTCAATCAATCTTGACTCTCACAAACCCATCCACATTTGCCTGTCCATGTACTGCATGCTTATACACAGGGCCAAGTGACTTGAAACAATTGAGGAAACATTGGGCAGCATTGCTTTGGAATACAGCTTATTTAATTTTGGTGAGGCAAGATAGCCTATATTGTTTGTAGTACAGTAACTTGGTGTCATTTTGATATCAATACTTTTAATGGCAGGCCTAGATTTTGCCAGTTTGAATGAATGAGTTGTAGACAGTGTATGTCTTGTACATTTGAGTAACTTGGCATTTATGTACGTTGAAAATGTGTTTATGAGATGTCTATATACTGTAAGGGGGTCCCCATTAATGTAACAGTTTCTGGATTTTACTTATTTACCAATATTTAGTCAAGCACTATGAAATTTAACTTCAGACAGCTTTGATATTTCAGTAGTCATTTGCCGTTTCTATTATATTCTTAACTTAATACAGCCAACATAATTAAATAGAATTGCCTCTGGCTCAATTAGCCCATAGGCTAGCAAAGAGTAGCATGGCACTCAAAGGTCATTGAGTAGTATTGAGTAGTAATCTGCTGACAGTAGATTGCACTGCTGCTGGGATGAATAGGCACACAGTAGCAGTAAGTTAGTGACCGATAGCCTAGTAGCTGGACCTCTACTACTAACAGATAACGATAGCAATAGGACAGACAACACAGTATGGCACATAGGTGCTTTATTGAGATTAACATACCACACACATATAGCATTTTCCAATAAAAATAAGGTGTAACAGTCAAAGGCACAAGAATGGGGGTGTGATGCTGGCCAAAACAGCCAGCATGACAGACCAGAGCTACTTTGATAATACTGAAAAACTGTCTGGACAAACCATCAAGAAGCAAACCGCTAATGTGATGCTGCAGTTTTACAGGCTATTTATTTGCGAAATATTTGCATTATAGGGGGGGAAAAAAAAATGGCATCGCACAAACATGTCACTTTGCGCGATGAATGTGTTCAGGGGGAGGTCGGATTTTTGCCTATATTTCTGTTAGACTATTTTTTTAACCAATTTCCAGGAGTCGTAATACACACAAATATTCACTACTGAAAACTCAAGAGCCACTGAGTGATGTGACTCATATATATATATATATATATATATTTTAAATAAATTTCAATTTTAAAAATGACAGCCCAATTCAAGCACTGGTCTAATGTACCACAGATCTTTCGCTCACAGCTATAATATTATACAGAACTGTCTGAGAGATAGGACTGACAGTCAGTACAATGATTATCTGCCCTTCTGTTCTTTGTTTGAAAGGAAGCTAAATTAACTGTCATATTGTGGTTCAGTTTGACTCATTTCAGTTTTAAATGTCCTGAAATGCTGCATAGCTTATTTTGTTCATTTATATGGAGTATTTTTATTTTATTTTTTTACCCACAGTTGTTGATTGTCAGTGAACACTGTATACAGAGATGATCTTGCAGATCAGTTTGGGTCAATAGTGTTTTACAGTCACCTTTATGAAAAGTAAAATACATTTGATTTCTGAAAATGGTTACATTAAATCCTACTCTTTCTTTGAAAGAAAATGTGTTTCATAGACTGTTATTAAATATAATGTTTGAAATAAAAAATGAATGGCTTGATGAAACAAATTAAACATTGTAACTACTTGAGAATTATGTGACTGTGTTGAATAGATTTATGCCATGCAGTCAATTTGACCTGTAACATAATGTGTAATTATTTTTCAACATAATATGTGGGTAAATGAGGACATGATAAATCAAGTCCAATCAATCTAATTATTTCTGGCTTTAAATTCATTTGTCACAAAGACCATTTTCTAACTAAAAGAACTGACTGATTTTGTTTTTTTTTTTTTTTTTTTTTTTTTTGTTTTTTTAAACACACCTTACTTGTCCACTATCTATTGTAATGCCATGAGGGGTGCTGTAGTGGAAGACCGGTATTTTCCATTCGGGTGGCTCCACCCCCTTCCAATTGTCAGCTCCACCCCCTTGTTTAACCCACCTGAAAAGCATTTTACCTCATCAAGCACAGGATAAGTAGGAGCCCACACAGCTGTGGAGGAGGGAGAGTTTGGAGTTTGTGGAAAGACTGTGTGAGTGTTGCACATCTTTTGTTGGAACTTGTGAATAACTTTTTTTTTTTTTTTTTTTCTGTCTGAGTGCCCAATTACCTTTTTGATCAATTTTCTGTTTGAGCCCCCGAACCGTGTACTGAATTGTGCTTGTTTTGACCATTCTTTTTGTGTACAATTTGTCTTGTCGGTAAGCAGCTTAGCTGCCCGGCTTTAGACGGGGCCAGAAGACCCGTATATTTAGGCTCACTCGCAGCTAGCGTTTGTTTGTACCATTTCGCTTGTTTTCCCTGTTTTCAAAATAAAAGTCCCGGTTACGTTGACCGAGACAACCATATCCGTTTTCTTCTGTTTGTGTTAAATTACTGCACCCGTCACCCCTCTCCGGTGGCACCTCCTATCGTTGGGTTACACTATATAATATGATATATGAATACATTGCTGTACATATACTTTTTTTGCACCCACATTATTGTGACATGTACCACTAACCTTCCAGACAGAAAGATCAAATGTTCACATTACCGTGAGGAGATGGAAGGTGCTGGAAACTTTACTGTTTAGGAGTTAGGTGTCAATGATAGCCAGAGTCGGCATTTAGGAAATTCTCTGGCTCGAGCTAGAAATGTTTACATAAATGTTCCACTTCAACATGAGTGTGAACAAAGTTTCAGAATTAGTGGATGAAGCATTTAAAACTCTAAAACATATTTTAGGTATTCACTAGACTGCTGGAAAGGTTAACATGGCAACGTTCCGTTTTCCACATGTGAAAGTGGCTTCTGATTATGGTAATATACATGTGCCGCTCCTTCCTTGTTTATAGCCAATCTACAGTTCACTTCAGATGTGATCATTTACATCCCCCCCCTCTATGACAAGTCTATGGACACAACATTGCATCTTGCTTATGTACCGACATACTGTACGCTGCCTTGAATTATTTTACATACCAATGCGCATTTGTCTGTTTTCAATGATGCATTTCAGTGCAGTGCATCAACTGGCTTCTGCTGTGGGGCAGTTTACATAAAGCCATTATGGCACTTCAAAATACTGTTACGGCTGAGATAGACAAAATTACCCCGTGGCTTTTTTTAAAAAGAAGATAAAATGCAGGCTAATATTCCATACATATTTCATTGGCTCACCATACTGTATATCCCAGATACATTTTTGTCCAAAATCATTAACGGGTAAATGGCAATTCCCTTGTGTTTGGAATCCCACTGCATTGTCATTATGCTGCACTTGAGGTGCACAACATGCGACTCTGTATCAGCACAGAGAGAGAGAGAAATGTAGTTACTGACAGGAGACAAAGCCAGAGCCCTGCTGTCCTGTCTGTCTGCACCACAGTCTGTCTGTCTGTGCCCTGGTCTGTCTGTGTGTCTGCACCACAGTCTGTCTGTCTGTGCCCTGGTCTGTCTGTGTGTTTGTGTGCACCAGGGTCTGTCTGTATGTCTGTTTGTGCCTCTGTCTGTCTGTGTGTCTGCTCCCCAATCTGTCTGTCTGTGTGCACCTCGATCTGCTTGTCCTGTTTTGTCTGTCTGTGTGTCAGCCTGACTGCCCTCCTGTCTGTCTGTCTGTGTCCTGTTTTGTCTGTCTGTCTTTTTGTCAGTCCTCCTGCCCCCTGTCTGTGTGTCAGTCTGACTGCCCCCCTGTCTCTGTCTGTGTGTCAGTCTGACTGCCCCCCTGTCTCTGTCTGTGTGTCAGTCTGACTGCCCCCCTGTCTCTGTCTATGTGTCAGTCTGACTGCCCCCCTGTCTGTCTGTCTGTCTGTCAGTCTGACTGCCCCCCTGTCTCTGTCTGTGTGTCAGTCTGACTGCCCCCCTGTCTCTGTCTGTGTGTCAGTCTGACTGCCCCCCTGTCTCTGTCTGTGTGTCAGTCTGACTGCCCCCCTGTCTGTCTGTCTGTGTGTCAGTCTGACTGCCCCCCTGTCTCTGTCTGTGTGTCAGTCTGACTGCTCCCCTGTCTCTGTCTGTGTGTCTGCACCCAGCTCTGTCTCACATTGATAAGTGGGACTCAGCTGAGGCTCTGTTCCTCCACTGTGCTGATCCACAGGTGCAATCTCACTGACTCAGTTAAACATCAGACGTCTCCACCGCGCAGGCAGGATCCCCTCATTAAAACCAGGGCCCTTATTTCCATTAACAACACGCGGTAGCTTCATTACCTCCAAAGCACATGTCACTCACACTCATAATATAAAATAAAATAACCAGCCATCCCTGGAGTTTACCAGCACCGACCGCGCTTAGACGAGACTGCAGGACACTGAACTTTTACACTGCATGCAAACTGTCATGGTTATCCGAATGAATCGGTATTTTTCTGCCAGTGTGTAACATGGAACCGGCCCCCTTTGAATGTCAGTTTCCACATTCTTATGGAGCGTTAACTTTGGATTCAGTTCCGATTCTCCGTCCGTGTCCCGCGTGAGAACGCGCAGATGGGGTGCTTTTTTTTCCTGCATCGTACACGTCTCTCCTCGTGACCGCGAAACGTTACCCCCGATTCTCTCACGCCCCCCCCGCGCGCCTCTCCGATCGCCCTGGCGATCGCGGCGGCCGCGAAAGCCGCGGTGGCCTACCGCCGTCACCGCTGTCTGTGCCGTTGCCGGGTTACCGCCCCTAAGCTCATCGGCTGTCCACCGCAACGTCAGAGAACTCTCTTCCGTTCCAAACCCAGGTCATGACGTAACCTGGAGGTGCAGCACCTTGCCCTGAATCGCATGGTAATATACAGTAATATACATTTCTGCACTTGGTCTATCTCTTTCAGAGAGTGGAATAGAATAGAATAACAACATGTCTGTTACCACTTAGCCCATCTTAACCGTTACCCCAGGTCAGCCAGCAGAGGATGGTCTTCCTTTCTATATCTGGGTTCTTTCCAAGATGTCTTCCCATTGGAGAGTTTTTCTCACCATTCTGATTGTTTTTCTTCCCAGTGGGGTGTTTTTTTTTTTCTCCTAATGTTTTGTTTGAGGTCTGCTTTTTTTAACCCAATTTTCCTTTCTTTGTTGTTTTCTCTGCAGAGAATGTTTGTGACGGTGTCTCTGTAAAAAGCACTCATAATATTGAACTTAATTGAACTGAACGCTTGTTAATTGCTTGTCTGATGTAAGAACACACAAATGTTGTGGATCATTCTGTGGGCTTGTGGTATTTCAGGGTGCAATGTCTGACATGGCAATCACAGATGATAGTGTGGTGGCTGATGGCATTTGAGATTTAATGGGTGTGTTCTTAAATGCAAAACACTCACCTGGAACAAAGGATAATCTCAATCTCCATATGTTTATTATTAAGCACGTCAGCTTTAACAAAAATGTGTTCTGCAGACTGCTGCTCTGTGTGAAATCAAAAATGAAAGAACTAATAAAAACAACCGAGCATATCTGTGGTCACAGACAAACAGGTTTTACATTTTGCATTACATTTTATTCACTCCTTAAGGAAAATCCATCGCAGCTGACATGAAAGTTTCCCTTGCTGATACGTTGTACCTTACTACCACGAACAAGGCAGCTACTTCTGTTTCTCGTGGCAAATTAATATCATGCACTCGGTGGGTGAGAAGACACAGCACTGACAAAACAATAAACCACCAATCAGGTTTCAAAGAAACTCGGCGAGCCTACTACCCCGAAAAAGTCAGGAGTCAGCCGCGCTCCTGTCAAACCAGCTGACAAATTTAATTAGGCTACCTGAGCAAGTGGGCACAATGTGACAGCCCTCCCACTAGACTAAATTCCAGGTTTCACCTCAAAGTGTAGCTCTGTGTCAGGCAATTACTAATTATTTGCACAGGAAAATGGCAACCGCGATGCGACTGGGAGAATTCTGGGATACGGCTGAAGAACCAATTTTCAAATCCCATTCAAAAGGCAAAAGAATATACCCGCCTGCTGTAACCGTCTGTCAGCGCAGAAACGTGCGTTTTTACAAAGCATTGTCAATCAACGACAGGAGACTGTTCAGCAAGTGATCGTGATCAAAGTCGATCTGAGTTTGTAAGACTGATTTTATAAATCGTGAACTGTGTACATCATACTCACATTTCACATTTCAGTTACATATTTTATTCATGCTATTGCCAGATAAAATGCTAAATTAAAAATTATTTGTCTTTTGTAATATCCATACAGACTGTAAGCATACGTGTGCATCAATATGTCTAGGCAGTGGCCACAAAATCATTATTATAGCATGTATTATTGCCTCCTTAAGTCCCCATGAAGTTATGGACCATATATTTAGCACGTACAGTAAACATTAGATATTATTATTTGTGATATCCATCATTCCGTCAGGTTCATTGCATTAGTTATTTGGCTTGCTAGCTAGCTATCACTGAAACCTAATAATAAGGGAATGTGAGGTTTGGTTGCATGTGATCCTGGACATTGCAGGTGCTGACATGCTCAGTGGGGCTGTCAAAACTTGAATATACTGATATTATAATAAAATTAAGATGTATGAAAAAGCAGCATATTTATTCAAAAGTGAAAACAACAATATACGGTACCGGTAGTGAAAAATAAAATGAAACTTTTTTTTTCCTGTGAGGTTTGAAAATATTTCAGTGACTTTGAAAGATAAAACTTTGAGGTGAATTTTTCCATGGCAAAGGCAGCTCAACTCACTGGTGTTCCATGAGCAAAATTGTTTGAGGTGATGTCAGCGTGTAACTCTGAAGTCTGAGGGAATGACATCATCAGCAAAGGGCAATGGTTGGCAGAAATGAACACTCTGAGATCATGATTTTTTGTGAATTGCAAGAACGAAAAAAAACTGGAAAGCCATAGCGATCAGTTTGAAAATTTCAGGCGAAATTGAGAGGAGCTAGTTCCAGAAGCAATGGTGCAACATCCTATTTAGTTATTTTACACTGAAGACTGAATTTTTTGTTCACTGCCTGTACAACAATATAGAGATTAATACTGACTGACAGGTAAATTAAATTTGCTAAATGAATCTTTCTCCATATAAAAATGAGACTCTTTTTTTTTTTCAAAGTTGACTGCATGGATGCACATTCTATACACAAGGCAAGTTCATTCTCTGAGATATTTGCGCATTTGGGAACTTGAGTGCACATGACTAATCTAAATTGAAAAGTATTGTGAAGCATGTCATGTCAAACCTCTGAAGCGAAGCAGGACTGGGGTTTGTCGAGTACTTGGACAGGAAAAGCAGGTTTCTGCTGGAAAAGGTGTTGGTTGGCCAGTAGGTGGCGCTCTTCCTTTTGCACCAATACAAAACCCAGTGCCCCAGCCCATTAATGGGGACACTGTGCTGGGGAAGGTACAGATGACATATTAAACTCTGTGGTCCTTTCAGGTTATCCCTGGAGTGCTGGTAAACCTGCGGCTCTCTCCTTTCTCCATTCCTCGGGGCACCTCTGCAAAAGAGAACTGAGCTCTTGCTCGGGCTGCCTGGTGATTACAATGTGGTCATAATAAAGGACCATAGAATAATGTTTCATTATACTCATTCTATATATCAATTCTATATGGGGTGAAAATAAATAAACAAAAACAATAACTTTGAGCTGATAGCCACCCCCCCCCCCCCCCACACACACACACACTGGTCAGAACAGCAGTGGTGTTCCACTGTTACAGTGCAGGCGCCATGAAAGTGAACAGCAGTAATGTTACACTGTTACAGAGTAGGATCTCACACGAGAATAGCAGTAATGCTGCACTTACAATGTGGAATCACACAGGAAAATAATAGTAATGTTCCAGTGAAACAGCTGTCAGAGCAGCAACCACCTCCCCCCACCCCCAAACACACACACACACACACACACACTCAACTCACTCTCCTGAATGGTGTAATGTTTTCATATTAGAAGAAATTAAAGAGTCACTGCGTGGTAATAGCCAAAGCTCCACCCCCACAGCCTTATACCAAGAACAGGGACAATCTCAGGGTCTGTGCTTAGGACAGTAGACCTTCAGCATTTACAGCTAGCATCTCAAACTCCAGTCCTGGAGGGCTATATTGTCTGCTAGGTTTTGGTTCACTGGACCCCTGATTTAGAGAGAGTGCAGTTTCCTGTCTCTATTGACCCCTGATTTAGAGAGAGTGCAGTTTCCTGTCTCTATTGACCCCTGATTTAGGGAGTGTGCAGTTTCCTGTCTCGCTGGGCCCCTGATTTAGAGAGAGTGCAGTTTCCTGTCTCTCTGGGCCCCTGATTTAGAGAGAGTGCAGTTTCCGGTCTCTATTGACCCCTGATTTAGAGAGAGTGCAGTTTCCTGTCTCTATTGACCCCTGATTTAGAGAGAGTGCAGTTTCCTGTCTCTATTGACCCCTGATTTAGGGAGTGTGCAGTTTCCTGTCTCTCTGGGCCCCTAATTTAGAGAGAGTGCAGTTTCCGGTCTCTATTGACCCCTGTGATTTAGAGAGAGTGCAGTTTCCTGTCTCTCTGGACCCCTGATTTAGAGAGAGTGCAGTTTCCTGTCTCTCTGGACCCCTGATTTAGAGAGAGTGTATACATTACATTACATTACAGGCATTTGGCAGACGCTCTTATCCAGAGCGACGTACAACAAAGTGTATAACCATAACCAGGAACAAGTATGACGAAACCCCTAGAGAGAAGTACCGGTCCAAGTGCAGGGAACAACCGCATAGTTCAACTTGGACCCTGATGGTTAAACTGATTAACACTAACAACGAGAACGGCAACAACGCAATCTATGGAAAAAATACAAGTAGTCGTTAAGACAGTTAATGCACCTAGTCACCTACGAAACAGCTGCCTAGTAACAACCCTAAGTTTAGTCATTTACAGGGGGGAAGGGAGGGATGGGGAGAGGTGCAGCCTGAAGAGGTGAGTCTTCAGTCGTCGTTTGAAATGGGTCAGTGTCTCAGCTGTTCTGACCTCCACAGGGAGGTCATTCCACCATCGTGGGGCCAGAACAGACAGGAGACGTGTTCTGGAAGTGCAGGTGTGAAGAGGGGGAGGTGCTAGGCGTCCTGAGGTAGCAGAACGGAGGGATCTGGCTGGCATGTAGGGTTTGAATATCTTGTGGAGGTATGCTGGGGCTGATCCCTTGACTGCCTGGTATGCTAGGACCAATGTTTTAAATTTGATGCGAGTTTGTGTAGTTTCCTGTCTCTCTGGACCCCTGGTTTAGAGGGGTTGCAGGTTCATATCCCTCAGTCACGCCGTGGCTGAAGACGGCCCCTACGGTACCTTCAGAGGCAAGAGCAGAGAATGCGAGAGGAGCAGCATGCAGAGGGTCACATGACTCAGTGCCAGCACCTTTGATCACACAGTGGTGTGTCCATTTATGCATTCACGGAGAGTGCTTTCCAGTGAACCTTCCACCCATCCTCATTCCTGCAGCACGTGCATTACAGTGCCCTCCTTTATTTCTCACCATACCATCTTTTATATACCTCATAAATTACCTTCTGTCTCAAGCTCCCCGTAAAGATTTATCCATCCACCGTGGATACATTTATTTCAGCTTTTTAAATTTTACTCTGCACATGAAGAATAATCATTTTGAATTTTCTGCTCTTTGCACCAAGTTACAAGAGTCCATGATACTTAAATTCTCTGCCATGGTTGTCAGATGTTTATCATTCTGATATGTGTTCTTGGGGGGTGGGGGGCGGGGGGGGGGACTTTTAGTGTAATCATTGCAGTGAAACAGTGAGTCATATATTTAAGTGCAATTATCACACAGTACACATCCTCTCCACAGCCAGAGTAACAGCATTGTGCTACTTGACTTTTTGTACAGCTTCATTTATAAAACGCTTTGCGACATTTTTCTCACTTTGAACGTAATGCTGTTAAATGAAGCTCGATTGCAAACGTTCTTCCTTGTGCCAAATACGATAATAGCCAAATGTAATTTTAACACATTCTGCTGCCTTATGATCGACGCCGTAGCATTTACTTTGTCAAAAGAGCCCTAGACCTGTGAAATTAGCTCACCAGATAGGTAGTGAGCAAGCTGGCCATTCACTTAATGGTATCTTTAGACCAGTTTGGTTTAAAGCCTGATAAGATGCTATGAGGGCCTGGTTTACCAAGACCTTTAGCATGTGCAAAACCGTTTATCACATGCAAAACCAATAGCATGAGCTATGATTGGTCATTGTATTTGTTTTGCACCAATCATTGTTTGTGTTAATTTTGCACATGCTTAATGGTATTTCATACGCTAAAGATCTTAGCAAATCAAGCCCTAAGTTGCACATCCAGAATTGTTTGCATATCCTCAAGCCTGGTTCCACTGTAAAATTGCCATTGTGAAAAACAGTTGCTGTACAAAAGTGAATACTAACTGGATTATTGATTGACAGTTTAGCGAAAGCTGGTTTTCCATCCTCACGTAGATTGCAGGGAAAGTTAAGCCTCCTCCAACTCGAGTTTCTAATTTTAGATGCGGCAATTATGAAGCTGTGATACAATACTGGAATATAAGTAATATAGAGGTTATTAAAATTCTCTGTGAGTAGTGTAAATTCTTCCCCAAAGGAGAAAAAAAAAATCTGATAAAGCCTACCACAGTAGGTAATAATCTTTATGGCATCTGTTTAAGGCAGAAAAAAAAACATTGATTTCAAAAATATATATTATAAAGAAAAATGGGGAAGAATATTGTCACAAGCATGCCAATGTTATAGAAATGCGTGAAGAAAAACCATTTGAAAAACCAATTTCTGAAATGGATGAAGCAATGCTAATTCATTTTTTTTTTCTACTGTAGTTGAAGAAATAGGTTAGCAGAAAGGATAGGTGCATTAAAATAAGCAATGGGCCTTGCTTAAAGATGATATTGCAGACACACTGGTTACTCTGTTGAGATATGCACCAGGGAAGAGGTAATAAATACACTCACGAGTGCATCCAATATCCTGGATGTGTTGGAGGATATTGAGAAAAGGGATGGAGAGATACTGTTACAAATTACGAAAAGGTGTAGAGAAATAGGCCAGCTCATCCTCCTCCTGATGGCATACATACACGCTCAAATTATTTATAAACCGCTAACAAGCGTTTTTATTCAAACTCTAAACTGGGAGCCAGACCTTATTACGGAAAACAAGGGTAGGAAGACAGTATGAATCATAGCAGACTGCCGGTGCATAATGACTTATCCGGTTTATGGCGAGCCTGAGTTTGTCAGAGCCGAAGTAGCGGGCGAGACGTGCGCCAAGCCTGCGCCATTAGCTCGGCTGACGAGCTGGGGAGCGGAATGTCGGAGCGCGGCCTGGCCCCGCGCGGTTCCGAGCGCGTGCGAGTTAGCGTTCGCTCTCCCAGACTGACAGCACCGCTAACACTGCTCGGAGTTCCAAACTTCAAAAAAAAAAAAAAAAAAAAGGCGAGATATGGCCTGCGGTAGTTTATTTTTTATTTTTTTTATGAAACAAACAAACGAAAAACAATAAAAAGCGTTTTAAAATCTGGCCGCTGGAAAACAAAACAAAACAAAACAAAACAGAGCTCTCCTCATAAGGAGATGGAGGGGAAAGATTTAAGGCCTTTTCAGAGGGAAGCAAAACGCACAGCAGCTACAGTCCACCCCGAGCGGCCTCTTCTGAGTGCGTGCTCTGTGTACACTTACAGGCCCCAAGGCAATGGGCGGCACTTGAGCTGATTGCTGATCAGCCTCAGGTGAGCACGTCGGTGTGCTGTCCAAGGTCCCGTCGGGTCAGTGTGCTGTTGGCATCCCTGGCTGTGGGAGGGAGCAGGCACAGCTGACAGTACTCCTCTCATTCCTCCTCACGGTAAGTTTAATGGAATCAGATAATCTTCTGGTTGTTCAACAAAAAGAGGAAAAAAAGCACATAAATCTCAGGCCACTCAGAATACAGCCTGCTGTGATTGTAAGCCAAACAGCATGATTTTCACAATGGGCAATTTCACGCTCACTTAACCCGCACAGGTTGCCATTCATTCTGATATTTTGCGCCGGAGTTATGTCTTGCTTTTCAAAAGGGTGAGGTTTATCTCTAACACTCCCTGAGCTCTTTTTGTGTCTCCCTGTTAACATCTGATTTAATGTGGAAGACAACAGATTTCTAGGTTTCCGGACAAGCCTATTAGTAACATTCCAAAAGTAAAACATCATTTACTCCTCAAACCGATTCAAGCTTATTTGAATGGGCACTGAAGTGTTAAGCCAGCAATTCCATTGCTCCATTGACTTTTATAACGTAATTTTTATGAAAATGCATCTTGGCATGTCTTGCCTCTCTCAAAATTGTTTTGCGATTATTTCTCCCTTTGGCCCGTTTTAAAATCAGGTAGCATGAGAGACAAAGACAACCAATGAAAATGATGTGATATTTTCTCATAAAAACAAAACGATACAAAAACAACTCTACATGGCAGCACTGTGCTTCTCTGTCTGTTTTAAGTTGCTGGGGGAAAATGAAATGGAAATAATAGGTATGTGTTCGGGGTATATTTATTTATGAAGAACAGAAAAAATAAAATAAAAGCTATGGTATTTGTCATCAGTTTATTTGTATCACAACTTGTTTGCAGTTAGTGTGACGTCTTCGTCTGAGGCCTGATTAGTTTGAATATATCCTGGGGTTGTTTACATTGCTGATGTAAGAGTGAAGCTGGGATCCATATATTCCAAAGAATTTTTCCAATAAAATCTACTCATGAATATGAATAAAGTGGGCTTGTCAGGGCCAGTGCTGTCAGTCTGGGTTTGGCCAGCTGCAGCCGTATAGGTGATGCCTGACAGCTGCTGTCAGACAAAAAACCGTGGCAACAGGGACCTGCTGGCCCCGCCCCCCTACTTTGCAAACAAAGGCAAGGGCTGGCAGCTTTTCACAGGAATATCTATTTTCAATAACAAGGTGCGGGACCACTGTGATCTTCGAAGGCCCCGGTGGTGTCCTTACCTACCTTGCAGCCCTGTTCATCCGCTGCTGAGAATGACAATGATGCATCCTTCATAGACTGGGTCACAGGGGATGTTCCTCCTATAGGGCTGAGAATTACTGGTGAAGCCACTATAACGGTATCTGTAGGGGAGAACGCTGCTGGCGCCCACCCAGATTTATCAGAACACGTGTACAATATGCACACAAACTATTAATTATAAAATGAATTACATCTATTTGATATCGGCAGATATATACTGTATACAGCAATGAAGTGATGCAAATTTATTTTATTGTGATCGGCTTCAATACATCAGCTCCATCAGCTATGTATCACTTTACGAGCTAAGCCGGGTCCTTGCTACTCAAGAACACCCATGATAAGCAGTTAGCATAGCCGGGGCTAACCCGCTGGATAAGTCAGATACTGTACTGTACTGTAAAGTATTATAACGATGGAATGAGCTGCTCTTACCATCCACCAATTATTCACAGCAATGTAGTCCAGCTAATTAACACCTAATTTGTTGCTATTAAGTAGTCCGTGCCAGACAGTGTGGACATTCTTCCACAAAGAAAAAAGGGTCAACAGTAACACAAACAAGCAGCAGTAACAGAGAAACACTTGATATGGGGCCGGTTATGCAGAAAATGAGCTTTTATGAAGTGAACCTGAGAGGCTTTTACACTCACACACTGTAGAAATGTCTGTACTATGTAATATTTGCTCTACATTTATTTCTGTTATCATTTATAAAGACCCACGTCAGTCATACAATTTCAAACCGAGCTCATTCAAAGCACTGGGTGATTAATAAACAGAAAGCGGTTTATGTCATCAGCTAATTCATTTCCCTCTCATCAGTCATCGTCCATTTAATGACATCACTGTAGTCCTGCAATCATTACAATCATGCAGTATACATGGTTAGCGCAGTAATGTGCAGGGGCATGCTTTGGGTAACCCTGGATAAATTGTGTGAATTATCGTTACTATTTAATTTTTTTTTTTTAATAGTAACGCTAATGATGATAGCGATTATAATAATTCTAACTGAAGACATGCTTACAGATGACAAAGCACTTCCAAATGAAGGCCATCGGTGGCATGTTGAATAATATTTAGGACACAACCATATTTCACATGTTCGGATGGGTCAGGTGCTTCACTGGCGTACTGCCTCACTTGATTAATGTCTGCATGTGCCAACAGAGGATATTTAATCCTGTTCGAAGAGCGTGACACACCGCTGTACATAATACTAGTGAGAGAGAGAGAGAGAGAGAGAGAGAGACACATGCGTGCTTATTGAAAGGAAAGGTGGAAAACTTCCTGATTGGCCGCTTAATGGAATCGCCACCCCTTCCCCACATTGCAAGGGTGATCTTCACCTCCTGCACATTGAGCTCCTTTAAAAAATAGTAAATAAATACTAAATTGACATGGCCATGCCATTTTGCACACTATGCATGTGCCTGCAAACAGGACAGCAACAGTACCACTGCCACCGA
Source organism: Anguilla anguilla (assembly GCF_013347855.1). Classification (NCBI taxonomy): domain Eukaryota; kingdom Metazoa; phylum Chordata; class Actinopteri; order Anguilliformes; family Anguillidae; genus Anguilla; species Anguilla anguilla. The sequence continues at coordinate 7,085,237 of NC_049213.1, forward strand.
ATGTATTGTTTTACTCTGTTCACAGCAAAGTGGAAGTGTACAGTAAACTGCACTGCTGAGTAAAATAGTGTTTTGGATTTAACTGGTGAGGGACTGATTGTTTTTGGTGCATCACATACCTCTGAACCTTTATAGCATGCTCGTTGTGTACTTGACCTGGTTATTTTACAGGTCTGGCTCTGTTGTTCATATAACTCTTGGCGAATGCGCTTACATTACATTACATCACACTGGATAAAAGCATCAGCTAAATGAACATAATGTCATGTAGAGAGCCATTCTGTATCTACTTTAATGCTCTAGACAATAAATACCACAGCATTTATGCTGCATCAACACAATAGGAAAGTGCTCGTAAATGAAGACAGTTTATTGACAAATGTTCCATTTTAAATGTTGTGAACCTGAAAGACATGTTCCATATCCACACAATGCGCTTGGTTATTCTTTGCAGACATCAGGAGATGCCAAAAGTACATCGGGGCGACATAGCTCAGGAGGTAAGAGCGGTTGTCTGGCAGTCGGAGGGTTGCCGGTTCGATGCCCCGCCCTGGGCGTGTCGAAGTGTCCCTGAGCAAGACACCTAACCCCTAATTGCTCCAAACGAGCTGATTGGTACCTTGCATGGCATGGTAGCCTTTCACCATTGGTATGTGAGTGTATGGGTGAATGAGAGGCATCAATTGTAAAGCACTTTGAAACGCGCTATGTAGATGCAGTCCATTTACCATTCGCATGGCCGGTGCTGTATATTTTTCCACTTTAATGATAGTGCACTTTAACGTGATCGAATGTAACTCGTATTTTTAACAACATTTTTTTTTTTGTGACGATAAAGTGAAAGACAGTCTTAATTCACCAGGAATGAGAATTTAAGAGAGGCAGGCATGTCTGCAAAAGTCATATTTTGCTATTACCTCATAAGAGAATTGCGACACATTATACGGGAACATTTCGCGAGGCAGTTTAAAGTGACTTAAATCAGATTGTTTTGTCACCAATGTGACAGAATTTCGTATCTGATCAAATTGTTATATGGAAATTGGACATTTCTCCATGCTTATTTGGACCACATTCATTTGTTAAATGACTGAACGATCGGAGGCAGAACTGAATTCCTGGCAATGTCACTTTGATTTACGACATCATTTCAGATAAGAAACACGCAGCCCTGTCAAAACATGAATCCAGTCTGACCGGTTGTTTGTAAAGTCATTGTGCGGACGGTCGCTCCCCCAAAAAAATTTAATTTTAACATTAAGGCCTGCTGTCCAAACGGAACAGAACAGAGGCCGTTCTTTTCCTCTGTAAGATGACTAACCTGTTATCATGTCAATCCCTTCAACAATCTGGAACTCGACAGAGGAAGGGCGCTGACAGACATATTGCTCTCGCTGTGACGATATTGAAGAAGCTTTCTCATCTCTTGTAATGTGTTCCCCGTCTGAAGGGTCGAAGCGCATATGGGCTCTTTGAGACTGCAGGGGATCAGGCAGATCATCACGGTCTCCAGTGCCCTTCCAGTCTGTGTGTATCTGTCTCCATCTGGAGCTACACCCTCTTTAGCAGAATGTCATTTCAGAATTGCTGGTGGGTAAAGAGCAAGGCCACCGGCAGTCTTACTGCAGCACTACCAGATGCTCCCTCCCAGCAGAAGGTCAATGACAATTTAGCAACCAGTGAGCGACAGCCAGCTCCACGTACTCGTATCGAATGGGGGCTATTGTATATATTGGGATTGCTGTGGCTCGTAGCATTGTTTCGGCTATTAAATGTGAAAGGAAGGAATGAGTTGCTCTTCTTTGATGTTTTATAGCATTTTCCAAAATGTACAGATGGCTCCGAAATTAAGCATGTTACATTAAATTAAGCAAACATTGGGAAACATTGCTTTGGAATACAGCTTGCTTGTATCGTTTCTTGTAACTTGACCACATTTTGATATCAATACTTTTAATGGCCTAGATTTTGAATGAATGACTTATAGACAGTGCTTTGTATGTGTGAGTTACTTGGCATTTTTGTACGTTGAAAACGTGTTATTCTTCAGATAATGTATTCTTGAATAAGAAGTATGAACAGACTATCATAATTGTATTTGCCCTTGGTAATTAATGAAAACAATCAGTTCTTGTTGGTAGTGTTCTCAGACTTCCCCAGAGTTCCCCATTGTATGTACAATGCTTAGTCACATCACATTACATTTATTTGGCAGACTCTTTTATCAAAGTTAAATTAATTTCTGACAGAAACAATTGTTTAAAAAGACTATATGATTCCTGCTTTGTGTCTGTGTGCCAGCACTAAATTAAAAATGTGTGGGCTCTGTGGTCAAAGAGACAAGTGTGCAACTGTTAAATTGTTTACTGGCAAAACATATCGATACCTGTGGGAGAAGACAAGGGAGTTATCTTTGGGAAAGATTCAGCCCGACTGAGACAACAGAGTCGATTTGTGCTAGAAGACTCAATCAGACTAACACGAGGGAATCGATCTGTGAAAGAAGACTCGGTCAGACCAAAAACAAGAGAGTCGGTCTGTGGGAGAAGACTCAGTCAGACAGGAGCAAGAACGTCAGTCTGTGGGAGTCTTCTGCATTGTGTTGTCATGACGAATTGCAGACACCATGTTAAGTATTGATGGGCGGCACGGCGGTGCAGTGGGTTGCGCTGTCGCCTCACAGCAAGAAGGTCCTGGGTACGAATCCGGCCGTTCTGTGTGGAGTTTGCATGTTCTCCCCGTGTCCGCGCGGGTTTCCTCCGGGTACTCCCGTTTTCTCCCACAGTCCTAAGACGTGGAGGTAGGCTAATTGGAGACTCTAAATTGCCCATAGGTATGGGTGGGTAAGTGAATGGTGCACGAGCCCTGCAATAGATTGGCGGCCTGGTCAGGGTGTTTTCCTGCCTCTTGCCCAAAGTAGTCCTTATCCGGACGGGTTGAGCACAGTGTATGTTGCCCCATAGCATTGGGGTGATTTGAAATGCGTCATATGAAAACTCGGAAAACTGTATAGCCGCAATATGATTATAAATCAAATGTTGTGTTGCAAATGCCTCTGGCTGCAAATTTAAGAACACAATTTTATGGAACTTACATTCATTGCGGTTTCTCGTAATTGACTCATCCGTGCAGTTCATGCTTTCCAAACGCCCTACGACATTTTTCTGTGTTGTTCACGGCAGCGGTTGGAAAATGTGTGTTACCGCGACTGCAGATACCCCTGACGTGCACAGCATCGCACTTGAGTGCTCCGGTACATTTGCCCCCCCAACCCCCCAACCCCCCACCACCCACACATACCTACAACCTCTCCAATTCAATTCAACCTCCAGCGAGTGTTCCTTTCATTTCAAATGAGGTACTTCAAATAGCCGGCTCAGCAGAAGAGAGCTGAATATACTTCGAGGGGGGGGGGACATCGTCAGCTGACCAGAGGCAGCTGTGCCAGTGGAGGAAATACAGAAGTCCTTAGTGTAAGAAGCGTATACTTAACGATAGGCACACTGATGACATGTATGGGTTTTAGTTAGCATGAGCAGAGGCAGGTTTATTTGTTTATTCGTTAGGATCCCCATTAGCTTTGCCCTGAAGCACAGCTAGTCTTCCTGGGGTCCACAGGTTCTGTTGTTTACTCTGGCTAGAGGTTATCCTACAAATCCAGAGATTGATCGCTTTATTATATTTTTAAAACATGTTTTATATTGACAGAATTTGCTTTCACACGATTTCTGTTTTTTTTTTTTGCTGCTGTCAGCACTGCAAATATTGTTCAGGCAGATGGAAATACAGATGCACGCTCATACTTAAACAGTATGTGAATCTATCACATTTAGATATAAAAACTACAATCTGTTTACAGTCACATGTACAACATGAAATTACAGAGAATAATTCAGAATTAATGTTCTGTGATTTCAGCAACAGAAGTGATGCTTCACTGACGGTCAATTAAATATTTCTGCAAACAAATTTCTTGTCTCATCAGTGAGACTTTAATCTGCGTCCCTTTTAACCTCGTATACATAATTCCCAGAAATTATTCGTTTTTAAATTGCTTTTGGCTTTCTTAAAGTGTACAAGCCGAATGTAAGCACATCTGCTGTTACCTTACAACTGCTGTTCAATGTCTGAAAAAAAAGCATAATTAAACTCTATGGTTTAGTCATTCAATGACAGGAGTCTGTATTTCTGATTTAATTAAATGTAGATAAATCAATCAGTCTTTGTAATCTATGAAAAAATTACACAGTGATGTAGCCTATTTTTTAGTCCTTATTAATTGAAAAGATAATTGAGTGGCATATGACTTATAGTTAATTTACTGATACCTCAATTTACCTTGATAGCTGACAAGGCTATCCTTGAATCTGATGTAGCATCTCATAAATGCCAGTACAGATGCAATAGTTCTATTTGTGCTCAACTAAAGGAGTTATTCACAGAGACCTTCTTTATGGTGTCTTGTCTGAGGCCATTATCACTTTTGTAAAACTCAGACATGATTATGATTCAGTCCTGCTAGAACTGTGATTTTTCACTTTTATTTATGTATGTTTACATTACATTACATTAGTGTCTGGACTGAGAGAAACGGGTAGATACTTGGTCATTTAAACATGCTCATGAGGTTCAGTATCACTACTGGGCTGTGTGGTGATATTTTCCATAACCAATGCATTTTATAATAAATCATTTTTTATAACATCAGGAGATTCAACATTTCCACATTCAAGAGGCTACACAGCTAGTAGTACAAGCCCTCCATAATCTCTCACCTGGACTCCTGTAAAGCCTCCATAATCCTGTAAATCCTCCATACTGGCATACTAAACAATGCTCTCACACTGGCATACTAAACAGCGCTCTCACACTGGCATACTAAACAATGCTCTCACACTGGCATACTAAGCAGTGCTCTCACACTGGCATACTAAACAGTGCTCTCACACTGCCATACTAAGCAGTGCTCTCACACTAGCATACTAAGCAGTGCTCTCAGACTGGCATAGTAAGCATTGAATGGCACTGACCAGTGTGAGTGATCTCAATTGAATGCTGGCAGCAGCCACTGGAGAAACAAGCCCCTTCTTTCCTTCTCCCTGGTGAGATATTCACCTTGAAGGTCAGATTTCATTATAACTCCACTTATCTGTATTGGTAGTGGTGTTTGCTTACCACGTTAAGTGAATTTTTGTAAGTCGATTTGCTTGAAAGTGCCTGCCCAAATGACAAAATAGTACAAAAATAGTTCCCTCCTCTCTGCTAGAAAAAAATAGTTTAGAATTACATCAAATACAATTCTTTCCATTTCTGTGGAATCTGTGGAAATGTAGTGGCATTGCAGTAACAGCACTAACTGTGTATAGGTTATAACTATGTTTATACCTATGCTATAACTATGCTATACCACATGTTATAACTGTGTGACAGAGAGTTGTGTCACCTGCCGCAGCTGCACTCATATTTAATGTACTCAGTCCACAAGCACTTTTTACCCCTCGGTAAAAAGTTTTAACATGTCGCATTTTGTGAGTGCATGCGCAGAATTAGCAGCTAACTCTTGTGTCATGTCGTGGTATCATGCTATGTTTGTTGTTTGTCTTCTGTGTAGGTTCAGGAATAACTTGCGTGTTACGGGTGGCGAGCAGGACCAAACAGAGCGTAAGGCTCCCAGCTATTTTATATAGTTTGTCATGCCACGCATCGGGGATTTGATGGGTTTAGGAATATACCTAAATTAGGCATAGAAGCATTAGGCATAGAAGGCCTAAATGATTACTTTAACTGCTGATTTTAAACTAGACGAAATTATCAGCCGTTTGCCCAGTGACTTTGTGTAGTCATAAAAGGGAATTGGGGAATTAATTTGTTTTAATGAGCCCCTTGGTCATGGCAGGCACCAGGAGGGAGGGGTTTCTGTTTTAAAAGGGAGCCTCAGTCCTAGGAGAGGGGAGGGCATCAGCATGTAGAGGAGGTATCTCTAGTGCGAAGCACTGCAGAAGGTGAAGTTAGAATATAGTTTTTTTTTTTTTTTTTTCCCCCATTTCTCTTTGACTGTAAATTACCCTCTATTGTATATAAACATTTTTGCACTCTTTTTAGAACTTCGTTTTTGGAATTTTGAGCACCGTAAATAAAAAGGAAACTCCTAACATGCACTAACATGCTATTGCGGCAGAGCCATTTTATTTTATTTTTTTTAAGAGCTAAGTAGCACATCAAGGCCATATACGACACTATGTCACATTCTATGTGACTATAGAATTTCACTGTTGTACAGAATGCCGGACTGTGGCATGTGGCTTGCTGCTTAACGCTTGACGGAGATGTCCTGTGGGGTCCTGCGTCCCGTGTCATTAAAAATGCCTTTTCTTCCTCTGCTGTCAGGAAGAGGCCGTCGCATTTCGGTACGAGGGAGCCACCAGGACAACCGCCGAGGTGCCGGAGAATATTTAATCACCCGAACGATTAATATTAAATAACTCCTTTGACACGAGCGTCGAAAGGCCCGACGGCAAGAGGAAAAACTGCATAATTCAGACTCTTTTCTGTCTTTCTTACTTCATCTGCCTGCCCTGTCAGAAGCGGAGTAAATCTACTGAATCGTTTCATCTTTGTGTGCAAATCATGGAATTTATAGCTTTTATTTCTGGGAGAGGTATTGCTCTATGAGTTATAATGTATGTTCTGTTGAAGAGCGGTGTTCCTAAAAAAAAAATCCCCCAAAATGTGTAGTTGCTCTCATGAGCTCGTGTCTGTCAGGACAAGAAATATAGATACTCCATACAACTTTTCGAGATGTTTTCTAGATTGGATCACTTCCTGGTTTAAAGAAGAAATGCATCATCGTGAGCACTTAATTTCAGCAGTGTCATTTTATTGAGTTTATACGCAATCCCAAAAACATTGAAATATACTGTCCATAAATCATTGTATAAAAGATACGATGTATCCTTCTGGAAAATGTACCCATCAGCTTCCGGCTGGGATGTACAAGACAAATAAAAAAGAAAATTAATTATAAATGACACGCTTAAATTTCATACATCAAAAAAAGAAAAGGAAAAAAAACATACAATATGCATAGAATCCATGTAAAATGAAATATTTAAAGACAGCCCCTGATGCAGAGGCCTGGGCTCCAGCACTGTTGTCTGCAGAGGCGTCCCACCTGAGAACGCTGAACGGGGACAGGTTCTAGCTGTTTACACCAAAAGAGAAAGAGATCTTTTTTTTTTTTGTAGAATTTTGTTTTCCCTATAGCAAGTGCAGAAAGTGCAAGACAGGGTCTCATTGCATGTGTGACAGTTGCGTATACATTTTAAAGCCATTTACATGACAATGACAGCATCAATATTTCATTTCCTTTTACAAAGACAACTGACAGTGATTTATTCTCTTCCCCACTGATTCATTTTCACACACTATAATGTGTTTTTTCCGACAGTTTTGGGCACAAGAGAAATAATGCATTATGGGAAATTGCAATATCACTAAACTGATCTGCAACTTTCCGAGAATTACTAATTTCTCATTCATTTTTGATCGAATAATTCTTCTGGACAATTACGTGTAGAATTCTCCTTTAAAGCATCGTACAGCTTTTTTTTTTTTTTTCTTCTAACACTCAATTCCCTTCAGTGGGAATTCCATCTGTTTTCTATTACACAGAAATCATTTGAGAGGATAAAATGTGCTGTGATGTATTGTTAGTGATGCTGAATGCTCTACCTCCAGCTATTACCCATGTGTGGATGGGGAGCGGGGGACTGTGGTGTTTGCCTTTTTTAAAAAAACAAAAAAAAAAACAACACACTGCGTCCTTTCCGAGGTGTCTCCTGCTTTGGCTGTCCCCATCTCGCGGCTCGGCGGCCGACAAAGGCAGGAGTCTGGGAAAATGCCACTCCCACATGAGGCAAGAGTCGGGGAAAATGCCCCCCCCCCCACGTGAGGCAGGAGTCTGGGAAAATGCCCCCCCCCCCCCCCCCCCACCCCACACAAGGCAGGAGTCTGGGAAAACATCGCCGTCACCACGCGAGGCTCTGGAGCTGGGAGACTGGCAGGAGAGTGGCTGTGTCTGTCACACCTTTTCAACACACAAGAGTTTCAGACTATTACACAAAGGAACAGTCACTACGTCAGACAGGCGTCTATTATTGGTTTTGATTAGTAAGCCTGCTAGCTGGATTATTTATATTTCCCTTATCTAATACCCTATCATCATTTTGAACTTTTAACAGAATCAGAAACAAAATCTTAAAAGAACAACACCAAAATGGGTGTCTAGCAGTTGGCAGTATTATTTATTTATTTATGTATTTATTTATTTTTCCATTTGGGATCAAAAACCGATCAGAATCTCAACAAAATGGCAAAAAAAAGGTAAATGATTAAAATGCTTAAGGAGCATATTGCAGGTTTTTTTTTTATTTTTATATTCGACCCTTCTACAAAACAAAATATAATTATATACTTATATTTAATGTGATGTTGACTGTCCCTAAACTGACTTTATAATAATGTTCTGAGCTACATGCGACAAGCACTTCCAACAAACCATTTCCATTCTTGATTTATGGTGAATATAAATTTGCTGGCAATTCAGAGAAGATCTTTAATGTTAGGGGACAAGGTGAGGGTAATTACAGGCTGTATGTATAAAACCTCATGTTCTACAGGAAATAACATCAACAGCTGCCTACTCTCAGAAATAAAGGTACAGTGGAGGTATATTTGTGCTCTTTAAGTAATACATTTTGCAGATCTACTCTAAAAGTAAATGATGTCCTATTTAGCTACTAATAATTCCATTCCATTTTTCAAGCAAAAAAAGGTACAAATGAATGTTGTATTAACTTGGGGTACAGTTTAATGAACATAAGTGCGGATTAAGTAGTCCTCACCTTGGCATGGAAAAGGATGGCAGTGGAGTTTAACTGGAACAGATCTAAGTTTGATGGAGGATGGCAGTGGAGTTTAACTGGAACAGATCTAAGTTTGATGGAGGATGGCAGTGGAGTTTAACTGGAACAGATCTAAGTTTGATGGAGGATGGCAGTGGAGTTTAACTGGAACAGATCTAAGTTTGATGGAGGATGGCAGTGGAGTTTAACTGGAACAGATCTAAGTTTGATGCAGGATGGCAGTGGAATTTAACTGGAACAGATCTAAGTCTGATGGAGGATGGCAGTGGAGTTTAACTAGAACAGATCTAAGTTTGATGGAGGATGGCAGTGGAGTTTAACTGGAACAGATCTAAGTTTGATGGAGGATGGCAGTGGAGTTTAACTGGAACAGGTCTAAGTCTGATGGAGGATGGCAGTGGAGTTTAACTAGAACAGATCTAAGTTTGATGCAGGATGGCAGTGGAGTTTAACTGGAACAGATCTAAGTCTGATGGAGGATGGCAGTGGAGTTTAACTAGAACAGATCTAAGTTTGATGGAGGATGGCAGTGGAGTTTACTGGAACAGATTTAAGTTTTATGGAGGATGGCAGTGGAGTTTAACTAGAACAGATCTAAGTCTGATGGAGGATGGCAGTGAAGTTTAACTGGAACAGATCTAAGTTTGATGCAGGATGGCAGTGGAGTTTAACTGGAACAGATCTAAGTTTGATGCAGGATGGCAGTGGAGGGTTGAAGCAGTGAGCAGTTCCTTTCTCACTGACATATCCTGTACACAGAAGGCACCTCAGACCTCGTATAAGACAAGGTACCTGTTCACGGCAGATTCCAAAATTTTAATCATTTACAAATTGAGGAAAAAGCAATTCTGGCTTTTTGAACAACTCATCTTACATGGATGAGCACTGAGGCTCACAAATCCAAATTCAGTCCTGCTAGTAGCCAGAGATTAACATTCTCTTTTGTACCCTGCATTTTAGGCCCAGATGCATCACAATAGGAAAGCCTATCTGCTGGATGCTCACACAGCACTGCTTCTCATCACACAGCAGTCGGTACTAGAAGCTTAGCCAGAAAAAAAAAATGTGTGGCTTGGCGAGAGATGTAAATAAGTGACATTGTTTAAAAGCAGAGCTTTATGAGTGATAGGAAGAGTTCTGGACAGAACTGTTGTGACTTTTCCGGCAACCTGGTGCCATAATCTTTCCCACAAGATTAATAAGGAACTGTGAATCTGTCCAGGCTACAGGACACAGAGTCAGGTATCAGCTTCTGGTGATTTGGATTCCTTGATGTAAAGCTGCTTATTACTTTGAAGGTGTGAAGGTGTGACATTTTCTGAAAGATTATAAAGGGCACTGGCAGTGATATGTATTGGAATTGTTCCATTTCTAGACAAGGAAATTATTTACTTGCCCATCCGTATGATTGAATTTCAGACAGATCTTCTTAGACTCTTAAAGATGAAGACTATTTTGCCTTTAAATAATGTACATGTTCAAATAATGCAATATATAACTCCACTATTTGTATTAATGTTCTCTTTCATCATTTTAAAATGCAACATCTTTACTTTGTTCTTTGAATAATCATTTCAAAACAGTTGTGAATGGCTTTACTTACACATTTTTTTATCCATGGTTTTTGAATCAATAGGCAATAACTGAGGCATAATAAGGATATGAATAAAAGTTTGGGCTAATTCATCATGTTGTCCTAAACAATTATTTTTGATGAATGAGCCAATGCTTTTGCCAGTGTTGATGGAACATTTTCATGAGAATAGTTCCCCACAAACACTGCTTTTTCTCGATATGTCCATAATGTCTTAGGGTGGCTCAAATTGTCAGCTGTTTTGTCATAGATGAATATGTGCTTTTTTCACAGGACAAAAAGTTCTTAGTAGAAGCAAAAAACAGGAAATCTTGGATAGGAATCAAGGAATCTTGGAAAGGTCTGCTGTGAGGACGGTTGTCTTGATCCATTGGAAATGTGGGGGGAAAAAAAATTCTTAGCTGGTATTGGGTACTATAGTTATAGGTAAAATAGTTGCTCAAGAAAAGTGTTTATGGTGTGATACTGATACCCTAAGCCCTGGGGTTTTTTTTTTTTTTGTTTGTTTTTTTTTTTGTTTTTTGTGCACCCCTATGGGTCCTTGAAGGTACTGTAGGGGTCTCTGGCCAGACTTGATATGCAATGACTATATTCAGTATATAGATTTGGGAAAATGTTTCGAATATTTCAACTTTTTTTTAAATATAGCCCTTTTAAACTCATGAGGTCCCCTGGAGTCTGGTGGGGATCCTTAGGTCAAAAAAGGTGGAAAGGTCAAAAAGGGAAATTACATACCAAATAGATACCTGAGAAGGGTGTCAGCCTGCAAATGCACATCCTCAGCAGCCAGATCACTTTCCAGCGTGGGCTACGGGGGTGGAGACGAACGAGTGCATCCCATAATGCACTCTGGAAAGGAGGCGGGGTTTAAACGTTGTTTCACACATTTCTGCGTGCCACTTCAAAATAAAGTTCCGATTTAATATTAAATTATCTTCTATTGAAGTCTTCAGCTAGGCGATAGTTTAAATACGCAGGTCTGAATTTAAACAGTTAAACAGTTTTCTGCATATGCGTCCAGTAGGGTAATATAATGAATTATGAACACAGTTTTACCTTCAGACAATCCGTGGCCTCCCATCACAAGTTAATCTGTGTCTATTCCTTCAACCCCCACAGTCTGATCATTTTTCAGGGCTCCGTTGTTCTATCTGTGTTAATATTCTTTCCTTAGCTGGACCACCACCTGTGTCATTTGCCCTCGATGGGATTTTCATTTGTACATCGCCTAACATCATGCCATCTTTTTTTAAAAACATATTCTACTGTTCATTTTATTACAGCTAAAGAAATCGTTTTGTATGTGATGCCACCACATGTTTTTGTCGTCCTCGTCCTCTCCTGTGTCGTATTCCTGCGCTGTAATACGAGGCGAAGCTGTAGCTGCCCTCTTCACCATTATCTATATTTCCTGATCTGTAAATTAAAGTTTCTTTATCATGTGGTTCCCTCACTACTTGTGAGTGCAAGCATTCCATATTGTTTCTGACACTATTTTACGGGCACCTCCTACTGCAAAATTGCAAATGAAGGCATTTAATTTATTCGACTGCATAAATGGAAAGTCTTTTTAAATCGGTCGTTACTATGTCAGTATTTTTCTGTCCTGTGACTGTTTCCTTAGTAAATCTGGCCCTTGAACTTTAAATAAATAAACATATTGATGAATAGATTTCAGTTTGAGCATGTCACATTTTCACATCTGTGCCCTCTGCTGTAAAAAACAAATCTGGTTGTATTTTACTCGCACTTGAATTGTTCATCGCTTCATTTCCCAACTTTCTTTTTTTCTCATTTATTTATTTGGAAAATCTTTTTCAAGACAAGCCACTATTGCTGATCCGTTGTATATATTCTTATACAGCGTGGAATTATATAGCATTTGGAATGTTTTTGAAGAATTAAACTGTTTTGAAGATTACGTGTTTGATGTGTAGGGATTGACCCGCTGTGGGCTAGCAGAGCTGAGCAGCTTTTGGCTGCAAAACCAGCACCATCTCAGTGCTTTGCATAATTATTCCTTCTGTGGTTTGTGCTGAACCTATAGAGCAGTGCAGGAAATAATGAGTGCAGTAATGAGACTTGTTTATTTCATTTGGGAGAACTCTCATTCTTCAAGGCCTTCTGGAGGACACGGCACACACCGACCAGCAATGGCAAGTGTGTATGTTTGTGTGTGAGTACGTGTCTTGTGTGTTTGTGTGAGTGTTTTGTGTCTGTGTGCATGTGTGTTTTGTTTGTTTGTGTGTGTGTGTGTGTGTGTGTGTGTGTACTTGTCTTCTACCGATCCACCAGAGGATTGTGGTGTCATTAAACATCCATAAAGAAGGGACATGGTCACCAAGCAGGGACATTTTCCAGGTCCCCACTTGGCGAATGCTTAAGCCTTTAGAAACAAATTGAATTGCATAATTCTTCTCTGGAATCTCTGGTAATTCAAGGAAAGCAGCTTCTTAAATGATTTAAAACTCAAGAACTAAGCTAAATGTACAATAGTAAGACATATTTATTTCAAACAAAAGTAATTGCTCTTCAATATTAAATCAAGTTTATATGAGTGAAACATGAAAAAGCCCACTATGGCTACCTCAGAAGCCAGTTACTGTAGTCTGGACGAACGCATGTACTTTCCGCGGCAAAAGCGAGGAGTTGCCTGCCGCTGGGAGACAGCGGCGGCTTCCCTATTGGTTAATTGAACCCCCCCCCAACCCCCCGACACTCCCTCTGTTCTGTGTGTGCTGCAATCTAAGTCCCGACTGAAACACACCAGCGAAACGGACAAAGCTATCAAGCTAAGCCAAATTATCGGCTAAGAACAGAATTAGGGACAAATTCAAAGAAGATTTTAATTCTGTTATATCACAGACTTTCCAACTACATGGCATGACTTCGTTGAAGGACCTTCAGCGCGTGTGTTTGGATACGCTGTTATTGAACAGAGATGTACTCGCTTGCTTGCCTACAGGATTTGGCAAAAGTTTAATTTTTCAAGCGTGGCCTACGGTGTGCAGTCTGCTGTCAAATAAAATACCCAGAAAAATTGCCCGTTACAATCAATAATGGTGAGCAAGTGGAATTGTTGAACCAAAAAAGAATTAAATAAATAATTTAGCACCGATAAATACATTGTGTTTGCTTCTTTTATTATCAAACCTCGAACCGCAGACTCTGCATATCTCGGTGATAAACTCTGATGGTGTGGTCGGTGCTCTGACGTTAACGTTAGCCATTTTCCCCAAATAATGGCGAACTGATGCGGGTCTGTCGAAAAGTTTTCGTAGCCTCCTTCATTTATGCCTAGAACGTCAAGGCATCTGCCAGGCTTAGTTGAACGAAGTGAAAAAAGAGACTGGCTCGCGAGGTTACTTTAGCTGTATTATCAGAGCCAGCTTTTCAGCTGGGGACCTATTGAAAAAAAGTATTGTGTGCTATATAAAGTAACATTACATGTCAAATTCAAATTTGATTAATTCACAGTTTTGCGGTGATCTAGTTCTGAAAAGTGGTTATTCAGCTTGCTAGCTATAGGCTGTTTAACATCTATGGTAGAAACCATGGACTTGCTTAGATTTTTCTGAGAAATGCCGCAGCCGGTTACGGCTGTCCATGGCAATTTTTGGGATTCTACAAGGCAGCTGTCTGCGGCCACTATGAGTTCTAGAGGGTTAAATAATGTTAAAATTACAGCTGGTAAAAGAAGTCATAGTGAAAATATTTGCGAGAAAATGCAACCAAAAATAATAATAATAACATTACTAACTTAAAAAAAAATAATTGTGCAGTACTGTGATTATGGACGTATACATTTTTATAGCATTAATACCCATTCTCAAAGCAGTGCGTGTGCAATGCACGTGCGCACATGCCCAGATTCACTTCAGGAGGAAATAAATGTCTTTATGGGTTTCCAAAAAAAAAAAAGCATTGTGGCCTTTGGTGAATTTGTGAGTACAATCGCGGCGACGGGAAAAGTGCATTTCCTGTGCGACCGCACTTTCCCTGGGATCACATCCACTCAGCCGCAGGGCCCAAATCAAAATGGCTGACCTTTACGGGACTGTAATGTCATTCCCTAATGCACTGTCCCTTTCCACTACGGGCTGGAGCAGAACACTCATATGCATGAGCACTTCATCTGGCAGCACGCACGCACACGTGCGTTCCCAACAATGTTCAGTCAGAACTTTCCTGTATAAATTCTCATTTAATATTTTTTCCTCTGCGTGAGAGATGTGCTGATGGACTGAGTATGGTTCCAGCACAGGCAGAGGGATCGGTCTCTGATGTGAAGTGGCAGAACTCGATACGCTAAATACAGGTGTGCGCACAGCTACACAGCTGTGACACACTGCGACATCTGGATCATTGTCTGGTTTCACAACAATAAATATGATTAGATTCCAGCACAAAGACTAGAGCCTATGGTGTCTCTGGTGTTTTGGCTAGGCAAGGCTAAGGTAGAATTTTCACATTGTTTTCTATTGATTTTTGTTCGATGATCCCTGGTGAGGATTCAACATGAACTTTAACGTTAACCTTGACAAAAAATTCAAAAGCAATATCTCTTGTTTTCCCTGTACAAACGGTCTGTCGAGTTCTGCGATCACTAACTAGCCAAAGTGATTATGTGAGGAAAAAGTTTAACACTTCTACTGTTTACTTGTAAGTCAAAGTTCAGGAGAAATGTTTCAATAAAGGTCCCTGGATCTTGTTGAAGGCAAGCTACTTTTAAGGTAAGGAAAGTTTTTATGAGAGTTTTGAAACTTGACAGACGTCGACATTGAACTATCCCTTTCAGATGATCTCAACAGAGTCTGAAAAAGTGAATTCATAGCAGAATCAGCTGTTTGGGTAAGACTATAACAGCTTCTCTTTGTTCCCAGCAGAAGCATCGTCTGATACATTTCATTAGCATGTTTTCAAGGATTTCTTGGCTAGATGTTTAAGTGCTGTGTCATGAGAGGTCTCAGTCACCAACTCAAATCGGCTTTAACGTCTTAAGCCTTATTATGTAGTCCTCTATGCTCCGTATTTCTGAGTATACTGCAAAATAAATAAATAAATGGCCAGTTTTTCTCCAACGCACTCCCTGCAAAACCAGTGATGGCTAACGGCCCACAACAGTGCATTTCACAGTGCTTATCACAAAAATACATCTGCTGCGTACGTAGTCTAATTGTCTAAACATCTTTATGAGTGAAGGCATTGGCAAAATATTCTGGCCTATGAAAAACATTTGTTCAGCCTGCAGTGCAGCTGCATAGTCACAAGGAAAATTCACGCACATAAGAACGTTTCCACGTCAGCTTCATAAATGTCCATTTGTGCGCTTATTTTCACGTAATATCAGTTATATTCAATTTAGGATGAAGTCTGTGTGTATAAACCGTTTATAAACGAGGCCCGCGGCAACTGCTATATCTGAGGGAGTCATCGAGGAAAGACCGATGAAGCATCTGCAGACTGCTTATTGGAACATTTCATCTTTGTGTTCTCACGCACATACTGCAGAATTGTTCTGGTTTATGCTTTTATATGCAGGCTGGCTGTATGACTGTATGACTGAGTTGTTTTATGTATTATTATTATTTATTATTATTATTATTATTATTATTATTATTATTTCATACTTGATTTGTATGTTCATGGGTCTGCTCAAGAGCATCTGCTCAAATGAGTGCAATGTACATTACAATTACAAACACATAAATAATTATGAAGCATACAGTGATGCATTTAGGCATACATGCATAATAGTGAAGTAAATATGATCTGTGTTGAAATACATTTGTTGATATATAAATACAGATGGTTGTCTGTTTTAAAATAGTGGCGTGTTTTTTTTATAAGCAACATCTCCCACAAGCACAGAGAGTTTGCATGGATCTCACATACTGAACGAGGGCCAGTCTGTGCTGCTCAAGGAGTCTGTTTTCCCCCCACAGTACATCACTGCGAGCAGAACTTCATTTCTAACAACCTTGACTTGCCTCAGTGCGTACGCTCCCGAAATGAGATTACATACTATAAAATGTCATTTTATCAAAAGGCCTTGAATTTGAATTGTAGCGGCTTGTTTTTGCATGGATAGAGTGACTCCCCAGCAGTGGCTGTTTCTGAAATACAGATTAGCGAAGCCTGAAAATTCGCAAACTCGATGTGAAAGGATTAGCCGCTCATTCTTGTTAATTCGACACCGTGAACTACTTTGGTCAGAGGGAGAAAAAAAAATGAGAGGCGCCATTTTAGCGGCGTAATGGTGTCATGCTAAACGTCCGCGCGGGGCCCTCTTTGACAAACGATTACAGAGGAGGCAGGGACCGACCACAGCGGCTTTGGAAGAAAGTCAACTTCCTCTCCGCGGTACCGTGGCGTTGACGGCTTCATCGGGAGAGTAATTTCATTCCGCGCTCGAGCCGAACAGCCAGGGTCCCGGGCGGCGCCCGTCTCCCCCCTCCCCCCCCGTCTCCCCCGCTGCCAGAGGAATTGCATCGGTACCGGCGCCCAGCTGTTTCTGGGGGCCCGCGTCTGTTCGCAATTAACGGCGCCCGCTCCGCAAGGGCGGGGCACGCAGCCGGGGCCGTCCCCGAACTCTGAGCGGGAACGGCAGAGCGTCACATCCACCCCCCCGCTCGCCCCTGACGGGCTGAGCCGCGTTAAACTTTAATTACGATCCGTGTCGCGGTAAATTGCGGGAGACGTCGTAAAAAAAAAAAAAAAAAAAGCCCCCTTTTTTTCGGAGACCGCTCGATGGCTCCCCCACCGGCTTCTCTCCCTTGTTTCGATCTCTCGAATGATGGCTATTTTGTCAGGAGTCATGTGACCGCGTGGGGCCTTCTCTTCTCAGCAGTGCTCTTTCTGTGGGAGAGTCATATATTAGAAATTCACAACATGGATTATTTCATCATACATTCAAAGGATGTGTTTCCTCTGAAAGGGAATTTAAACGCTTTTTCTTACTTATTAGAAATGGTATATTTCTGACGGTAAACATACTGTAGCACACAGTTGCTCGCATCCATCATTCCACAGGTGGGGAGGTCAACCATTCTGCCCGGAATGTAATAACAAAGGGCGTTCCACACACAAGCATGAAAAATGTTCGCTCATTTGAACATCTCGTTCAAAAAGGAAATGTATAAAATGATTAAATAGTTTCATAAGTGACCTTACCGCTCAAAAATTGTTTTGTTATTTTGAGTGTTTACAAGTGATTGTGCCTACAGTCCTCAGTAAAATCAATGGGATCATTGTAAAAAAATATCTAACCACATTAAACTATTAACTAGGGAGTAAGTGCAAATAAAGCCACAGAGATGGTGACAGTCATTTTAAAGAAGTTTGTTAGCTCAGAGGTCAAGAAGTGCCACTTTTTGTGAGTACATGGTCTTGGAGGCACCGCAGCATGTGCAGGATGGGCTTCAGACAGGAAATGACATCACCCTGGGTACTGATGGTACTTGTATAAGTGCATACATAAATATGGCACTGCGGGTGCATATTTAAAAGATGGCTACCGGGCTACATTTAGTTTAGTGAGAGCAGACATTTGGCCAGTGGACTTCTGACACACTTGGATAAATGATTCAGTTTGTGGTTGACCGCAGTGGCGGAGGGTCGAATGTCGAGTTCTACAAGAAAAGGCACCTCCAAGATCAAAGCTTTAATGAGTGACAGGGCTGGTGCAGGGGAGTTTAATGACATACAGAATACAGAGCCAGCACTCTGCCAGATATAGTGGAAGGGTTTCATGAGTGTAATGAGGTAGAGGACGCAAGCCTGCTTGTTGTAATGAGATACTTTGTGGCTTGTGTCTTATTGATAATCTGTCACACCAAGCTGATAATGCAGTAGGTAAAGGGGGAAATTTGGTGTTCGACATGGATAGGGTGGGTAGTAAGTACAGAAAATAGGGAGGGTGGAGATGATACTGAGAATGTCAATGATGGTGGATCTCTTTTTTAAAAAAAGAGAGCGGCGCTGTTCGCCTACTCCAGAACAGTGTGCAGACTCGTACAGGAACATGGATACGAGAGTCTCGGCGAGCCTGCCGGGTTCAGAACATTTCTGACTGATAAGGCTGGGTCTGACAGTGTTCCCCCCTCGCCCCGTTTAAAGGCAAGAGGGCAAACGCCGCGTCCCACAACGCTGCAGGCGTGTGCTTCCTCAGCAACGAGCTCAGAGTGCTCACAGCTGTCAGTTGGACAGAGAACAAGCTTGTTCAAGCTGTGAGTGACAACATGTCTGACCGGCAGGCTACCGGTAGACTCCCTCTCTGGGGCTCTTTCTAGGAAAACGAATGCGCTTGCCATAAATGATGGGTATCAGGAGCTAGTTAGGAAGCTCAGGGAGTGCTAGGCCGATGGACACCCGTTCCTGACAAGGGGAAGTGAGATTTTCTGAGGATGTACATACAGAGGATAGTCCTGTTTTTCAGTGATTCCACCGCGCAGGCCGTTGCGATGGTCTCATTAGGGTATGCAGTGGCGTGCTGACAGATAACGGTTGGTAGTCGCAGGAAAGACAGGGACTAGAGGAACAACTTAAAAGTGTTTCGAAAACAAATGTTAGTTCAGAGAAGGATTTTGGCATGTTTGACAGGCTAGTTAGGGAGAACATGAGGGCTAGTGCAATCACAGATGAAGGTATGATCCCTTTTAAGGAATGCGGGTCCTGAGAATGGTTGTCAAATGTACATGTACAAATACAGTGACAGGAAAGCACAGCTAATGTCTGTAGCCAGAAAATCTGTGCAAAACCCAACAGCCACTTTGTGTGAGATGGCCTATGCATAAAAAAGGCTGTAAAAAAAAATGTAATTCCTGCACAGACCACTTGATGTGAATGTACATACACCTGAACATCAAACCCATATGTGCTTGTTGAATATATCATTCCAAAACCATGGGCATTAATGTGGAGTTGGACCCTCATTTGACCCACAAGAGTACAAAGGAAATCCATGCTCCCAAATCTTTGGAAAATTCAGTGAGAGTTTTTTTAATTTGGTTTGGCCGACAGAAACATTTACGCACAACATTACTAAAGTACTGATAAATGAGGTCCAAGTTGTGAAGGCGATTTAACCAATAAACAACTTAAATGAACCACTTAAGAGCTGAATAACTAAGGCCTGCAAACCAGGCCAGGAGTCCTGCAATTTGGATACCCCATCCATCTGTGAGCCCCAAAAATACATATTATTTTAAAATAAAGAAAACACCCTCTTCAGCTCTCCCCTCTCATTCCTATGGGAACCAAGCCGTTCCATAGCAACCTACCTGTGCCAAGATTCGCAATGTACCCAGAGCACTGACACTTAAAATTATACTTCTTCGCAGATTCTCTTTGGCTAAACAAGCTTTTCAGCCTTAATTAGAGCTGGGTGAATTTATTTTCAGTCGTTTCCACACGCTTGACAGATACTTTGAGTAAAAGCTTAGGCGTGTATTCACAGCGGTTGAAGTGGTACCAGGTGATAAACAATTTCTGCCTGCTTCAAAATGGATGCAGTGAAACACAACTGACAAGTAAACATCCACTTTACAAGATTCTTATCCATTATTAAATTACCTGCTGTGACAATCTTGTTACAGTCCATTTATATATCTGTATACATGTTCTACTTACAATAAGGTATGCTATTGCTTTACATGTTTTATCTTTTAATATTTCTACATACGCACGGGTGGCAGTGTAGTATAATGGGTAAGGAGTTGGTCTTGTAACCTAAAGGTTACAAGACCAACAGTATAGGACACTGCCATTGTACCCTTGAGTAAGGTACTTAACCTTCATTGCTTCAGTATATATCCAGCTGTATAAATGGATGCAATGTAAATGCTATGTAAAAAGTTGTGTAAATCGCTCTGGATAAGAGCGTCTGCTAAATGCCTGTAATGTACGGTAATGCTTAATGTATATTTAGCACAACAAATGGCATCCATACAGTCCTCACTTCAGTGCTGTTTTATCTGTGGGATTTCTAACCCAATAGCAGCCCCTAAAGATACTCACGTAACTCACTAGATCACACATGACTTGCGTGCAAAGTCTGAATGCATTTGCAAGCCTGATGGTGAGGTGGGTGATTCGGCTTGTTGGGATGCAAACATACAGACAAACACGGGGGATTTCATTTAGGTTTTTATACGCATTCATTTACTTAAAGTGAACTATAATATTTTTCAGGTTTAGCTTAAGGCAAATTCCACATGAAGATCAATAAGTATTTATTTATTATTTATTCATTCATTTATTTATTTATTCATACATTTGCTGACAATATGAGGACCAGCCTGCCAGGCCATAAAGCAGAGGCAGAGGTCAAGTCTAGGATGGACTCAGTGCTGGATACTCTCTATTCTTTATGCAAGTGAGGAGCCTAGATGGGCTGAATGGCCTGTTCTCCTCATTATGTGTTATGTTCTTATGTTCTAGATGGGCTGAATGGCCTGTTCTCCTCATTGTGTGTTCTTATGTTCTAGATGGGCTGAATGGCCTGTTCTCCTCATTGTGTGTTCTTATGTTCTAGATGGGCAGAATGGCCTGTTCTCCTCATTGTGTGTTCTTATGTTCTAGATGGGCTGAATGGCCTGTTCTCCTCATTGTGTGGGAGATAATGTTAACCATTCTTATTTGCAACAATATATTCCATTGCTTACTTATTTGCATAAGTTACTGAATATGTACTGCAGACACTTTGCAATTTACTATTTAATTTGCTCACATCTCCATAAATGATCCATTTATTTGCCTGGGCATTAACCAAGGTGTGCCCTAACTGACAACATACAGTTAAATGACATTCTGATAAATGGGGGGGGGGGGGGGGGGGAAACTAGATGAATTACTAACAATTTCCTTACAATATCCTGATCAAATTTTAAATGATTATGAGTGATTCCCAATGAGATTCATTAAGTTCGATTTATTATTAATGTGCTGGCAAAGGAAAAATGTCTCAAAATGTCAGGTATTGATTAGCATTTGTTTGATGATCCATAAGAGCTTCTGATGAGTGACTCAACCAAAATGCAATTGTGCCGTGGTTTTAAGTGCGTTGTTATATTGATACTGTTTGCCCTGTTGTGTATTATAAATGTACACATATGCATGGTATATAAATACAGCAGTGCCTGGTTGCTGATGGCTCGCGCTGTTAAGGTTCTTTTGTCTACTGACTGTGGCTGGCATCCCCGCAGGCCAACACGTGATTGGTGTTCATGCCACCCATGGATGGTCTTAGTTGGCTCGGATTAAAGCAGGGTTGCTCAACTCCAGGTCATGTGGTCCACAGTGTTTGCAGGTAATGGCTCGAACCATGCGCCACACCACCAGATTTCTCTCATGTGCTTACCTCCTTAACCGAGGAGGCAACATAATTAGTGGAATCGGGTGGTGTAGTGCATGGCCGGAGTAAATACCTCAAGACACTGTGGCTAACTGGACCTGGAGTTGAGTAACGGTGGATTAAAGCATCTCATTGGACACTAGCGACCCCTACTGGCTGATCAAGTGCACCCACAAGTCCACCTGTTAAGCTGCGTATACAGCGTCCTCTTCCAATGCATATCAGTGCATGGCCAGCTTTTGGTGCGATAAGATGGTGTGATTGACATGCTTGTCTTTGCTCTCTGAAATCAATAGTGGAGGGTGCAGCAATCAGTCAAACCGGGAAATTCTGCAATTAGGGAGAAAAGCATGGGAAAGCATAGATCAGAGAGAAGGAGACTGGGCTTGAAGGGGTGAGCGTTGCACCCACAGCAGGCGATGTTGCAGAAAGGGAACAGGTAATGACTCGCGCCCTCAAAGACAGCGAGGAGAAGCAGGTTCGAGCGAACGTGTACCTCTGCCCAAAGCAACGTCTCTACTCCCACTCAACATGAAACAAGCTGACTTGGGGATTGTGGATTATTAATGTGACAGGCCCGTTTTGCATTCTGATCAAGTCGCCAACCCTCCACCCCCCCATCCTCCCACCCCCTTGCCTGTCCTGCTCGCAAACCGTGTTTTTCTCCTTGCTTTAGGAATTAATTCATTCACGTGGAGCCTAACTTTCAGATGATGTGTCATAATGTTGTTCATGTTTAACATGAGACTTCTGGCAGAAGCAAGCAATTTATTCAGCAGTGAGTCCCCCTTTGTGTGAGGCTCCTTTGTGATCATTAAGACTCTAATAACCGCAATAACAACACAAAAATGACAAAATTTCTGGGATTATGCAACCAAGTGACATTCAAAGTCGGCACAGCTATAATTAGTTTTATTATAAGTGACTGGAATAAATTGGCTAGACTGCACCCAGAATTTTAATATAGACTTTTTTTTTTTTTTTTTTTTTGGCTGGATAAAGCTTTATACCGCCTTCTCACAAAATAACACATGTGGTGGCTGTCGGTGAAAAGGGAGATATTATGAGAAGAATCATTTCTCATTACATTCCGCTCATGCATCATTTTTAGCATAAGCAAGTGTTGCCCTCGTCATATTTCCCCGTGCTATTTTAGTGGTGATAAGGGTACGCCACGATGCAGGGCTTTTAGTATTCGTTACAGCACCCTAAGACTCTGTCTGGGAAAGGGAACTCAATGCAGTCATAAAATACAAACAGAATACTTCCACCAGGATTTCTCCATGAGCCTCAGCTCAGAAACAGCTGGTTTGAAAAATATAAGTCTTCACGCTGCAGTGCATTTCATCTGTTTTCTTTCAGTAAATTTGTGTTTGTGTTGGGATTCTGGTACTCAAAGTGCACTGCTGAATACCTTAAGCACCTCCACCACCACAGAAAAATTATGGGCTGCTGTTTCAGATTTATTGAGTTAACCACATGGAAACACACACACACACACACACACACACATACATGTATGTGCGCACACACACACGCAGACACACACGCACCACACACACACACATACACATAAATGCACACACACACGCACACAGACACACACACACACACACACACACACACACACATACACGCTGTAGAACATGAGTCAGTCAGATGACTGCTTGTAAAGGGAGTGCTCAAAACAGCGGTGAGCTTAGGATGTGTGGTGCAGTCCGTAGGGCTCTTGATTCCTGAGCCATGAGTCGTCCCTCACAGATGGGGGTTTGATCCTGTGCTGCAGTCCCTTCTCTGTCTCTTACCCTGTCTGCTTTCTCCCTGTCTGAATACAGTAATACAAACAGAGGATGGACTAGAATGTGTGAATGATTGCGACACATGTCTGAGAAAAAGTATTACTTGTTAAACAAATGTTTTTTTTTTATTGAACAAGTCTTAGTATAAAATAATATTTGTTGAGCATTCAATATACATCACACCCTGTGGTTTTTTAAAAGCCTTCTTTCTTGATTTTCATCAGGGATGTGAATTATTTAGCCGCTGTACTGTATATGCTGCCTGCAAAATTTATATGAACTACCTGCTTTTTGGGAGGAAAATTTATCACGAAGAACCAGGTATTGTGAAAACGCGAGAGGGAAAATCACTCACTCCCACGTCAACTGCACAAACTCTTAACTTGCTTGCTGCTTCCTGGAGATATGATGCATTTGAAAGCATCTCTAGCCTGGATTCACCCAACAGTTGTGTTAATTTGGAATTCAAATGCTACTTTTGTCTTTACAAATGCAATTTGTCAGGTTCAGTGATCAGACAAACTGAATGGGGTGAAAATGGATTTGTGTCCAATATAGTATATTTGTAGTCACGTTCATTAATAATATGCTAATGTTTCAGACAGATGTTTGTTAAATTGGCAAAGTTAATTGCAAATGTTGGTTCAGTTCAATTATTTTTTCACAAGCATCATGGGAACCGTTTTCATTTGCCCCCTACTGTTATAACAGGTGGCCAGACGGGGCAAAAAGTGCTTTTTGGTGGCTAAGTCATTCCATGGTTTTGTTATGAACTGTGTTAAATAGCTTCTTGTGAGGAAATACAAATATCTTCTCAGAGTTCAGTTCTATGGCTGAGAAGCACACAAATCCAGCTACACTTGAAGTAGAAAGGAAGTATAAAGTTATTTTATTGTTAAAAACCGAAACGTTTCAGCAATTGCTGTCATCAGAAAGGGTTTAGTGCAGAGAACACTTTCCGAAAAGAGAACAGGAAGTCTTGCATTCTGGAAAAATCGCCTTCTACAAAATCTGTATCAACCAACCTGGTGCTTTATCATTTCCTGTGCAGAATACAATGCTAGTAATACAGATTTCTTTGAAAATCAGGATCACTTCATTCATTAAATACTCTGTAATTAATTCATAATACATTGTAAATAATTTATCATACAATACACATGTTTATCATGTGTTTAATACAATCAAACCTCCAGTATATGACCAGAAGTATCTGGACACCCTTTGGTTTGGGGCTGTTTTCATGGTTTCTGCTAAACCCCTAGACGATTCTGTGCTCCCAACTTTGCAGCGACAGTTTTGGGAAGGCCATTTTCTGTTTCAGCACGACAATGCCCCCAGGCACACAGAGAGGTCCATATAGAAATGGTTTTGTCGAGATTGGTGTGGAAGAACTCGACTGGCCTGCACAGTGGCCTGACCTCAAATCCATTCCAACACCTCTGGGATCAATAGGAAAGCCAACTGTGAGCCAGGCCTAATTGCCCAATCAGTGCCCGACCACACTAATGCTCTTCTGGCTGAATGGAAGCAAATCCCTGCAGCAATGCTCCAACATCTAGTATAAAGCCTTCCCAGAAGAGTAGAGGTTGTTATAACATAGCTCAGGAGGTAAGACCGATTGTCTGGCAGTCGAAGGGTTGCCGGTTCAAACCCTGCCCTGGGTGTGTCGAAGTGTCCTTGAGCAAGACACCTAATCCCTAACTGCTCTGGCAAATGAGAGGCATCAATTGTAAAGCGCTTTGGACAAAAGCGCTATATAAATGCAGTCCATTTACCATTACCATTTTGAATGAGATGTCAGGTGTCCACATACTTTTGGCCATGTAGTGTATTCGTCAAGGTTAAAAGGTCATATTGTTCCTTACAGTGTCTCTTTCAATACGTAACTCTCAAGTTTCCTTTGGAATTCTGACATTCTGTATTGTATGTGCAGCAGCAAAATCAAAAAGATTGTTTGGTAGTCAAACAGGTCACTGTTCGGCATGAAATAAATATTGTTAATGACGTTTATGTGATGAGTGTGAACAATGTTGGACTCTGCCGCTAATTCAATAGGAACTTTATTGAGATGAAAGTTAAGCAAGCTTGTAAATCTTGACATATTCAGGTCTATGAGTATATCTTATCTTATGATTAAGACCTTAAAGAAAGAGCAGCCGGTGATGTCTGTGAGGGCTAATGGTTTCTCGGTTCTACGAAGCCAAGATCAGAGAAAATGAGACAGGAAGTGCGAGAGAGCAATGAATTACACTTAACAAATCACTGCTTAATGGAGTATTATGAGCTAGCAGGCATATGAATATGGTCTGTATCTTGTCTGTTGGTCTCAAGGGTAGCAAATATGTGTACGCTTTTTTATCAATGATCACATTTTTATTATTTGTACATATGCATGGCACACTCCAGCACTCTAAGATCGCCCACTGCCCACTCTTACCCACCTGCACACTCACGATAGTCCTCCCGAAAAAGCCAAATACCACGGGATGAAATGTTTTTTTTATTTTCTTTATTTTTACTGACAAATATGTCTGGAAGTATTTCAGTTTGTCAGACAAATCATAAAAATTCCAGCTATGTGTACTATTAATGTTAGCACAATAAGATGGGCTGTTTATTCACATGTAACAATATGATGTTATGAATACACATATTCATTCTAAACAGAATTTCCATCAATGCCCATTCATTTTGTATGTGTGAACACCTTCTCCTGAAAAGACACTAGTGGATGAGCTAACTTTGCCGACAGTATACTATCTTTGCTCGTATGGGTTTTGTCAACCTCACACTCTAAAAAGTGATACACTGGCTCAAAATATAAATAAATAACACAATTTGCGTGCAGCTTTTTCAGTTATGTGAACTTAGAATTGGATAGATGTTATGACCTACGTTGAGGACAGCCAATTAGACTATAAGAAATATTAAGTGCAATCTACTTAACATCTCCTTGCATAAACATCAATATTTAAGTTGACTGTATTCATTAGAGTTGCTCCAACTAGATTTTCATCCATATTTTGCATTATTATGATGAATCTATTTCGTATCTGTCTGTATGTACAACAATATTTTTAGTTGATATTTGTAATGATTGAGTTTTTCCAAATAACAATATTTTCTCACTCCTACTCAACAAAGCTTTTGCAAATTGTGGCCTTTAATATTAATGAGTATTGTGTCCGTATTACTTTTTTAAGAATGTAATTTCTTTGAAACAGTGTCCAAACCGCATGACGTGGGCCTTTGTGGCTGGATCAGAGAACACTCATTCATATTGAAAATAAAAATAAAATAGACCACATGCTGCAAGAGGGTTGGTTTAACAATTCTATACAGGAGAAAAAGAACTTCAAGGTAGAGTTACTGTACATGTACACAAATGTGTGGACACATACATTAAATGTATTGAAATATGATAAACTATATACAATATTCTGTAGTGTCATAGTTGTTTCTTTGCTAATATTCCTGATGTAAAATATGCTGGATAATATGCAAATTAGAGCCACCAAAAGTATGTTGTTATGCAGATTAAGTTGAATTGCCCAAAACTTGTGTTTTGAAACATCACATTTAGAGTTCATTTTGCTCTGGAAAAAATTGCATTTGTGTGCAAAAAAGATAAACCTCACTTTAAATGATAAAAGTTAAAAAGTAATAAACAATTCAAATTTGAAACGGGTCAAGTGGTCCATGATAAAACATGTTGGGCCATATTCATATTTTAGATTAGTGCGATTTTCAACAGTTACAGTTCTCATCCACCAAGATCGGTGTTTTATGTCTGAAAGCCATTTCAATTTAATCCAAATACTAAAATGATGTATCAAAGCAAATGCTCTCATACCATTTCCCATTGTCTCAAGAACAAGTTTTTCAGAAGTAGTGATTTGCATCAATGCATCTGTAAATATCTGCTTAAAGTCCCTAATGCAATTCGAAAGGTCACCAAAAAAGCACAGCTTACACAGAATAGACAAGAAATAGGGTAAAATAAAGTCATTTGCACAGTTTGTTTGATTAGAAATAAAATCCAGGACAACCTTGTAAAAGCATGGATTAATTCAGTAAAAGATGCAGATTCACAATTACAATAATATTATAGCTGAGCTCTTCCTCCCATTTTAGGGAGGAGGAGCCTGAAATTGTCCAGGTGGGTGGATGAACTTGATGTTAACTGGTGTTTCCGGTGGAGTAAATGAAGAAATTTGTGTTGAAATTTCCCACAGGAGTCAAATGATTATACATTTTTTCATGTTGCCATAACTCATTAAAATAAAGTTGGCCGTTCGTAAATTTCAATCCTTTAATTAAAATTTCATCCTGAAATTACATGTTTAGTTAGCCCCCTTAATCATTTTTTAGAGTGCAGATTGGGCTATTTGTCTAATGTCTTACTCATATATTCATGAGCTCCAAAACTCCATGGGAACAAGAATTTTATGGAAATTTTTTACATTGTCATCATTTGTTAGCATAATCGTTTTTTTTTTTCATTTCAAATAAGTTTTCAAATATTCAGATATTCATTCCAATACCATTCTTTTGAAACACTAGGGACCATATTTAATAAACATGTCGCAAATTACCGACTGCTACAAAATTCTGCATTATTGTCAGTTTAGTGAGGTATTTACTGACTGTCTACATAAATAAGCACAGCCACAGTGAGTTCATTTAAATGTACTGTCAGTATGTAATACACACGTCTTGTGCTTGGCAGGACAGCAGCATTGTTGTACCGCTCCATCGCTAGTGAAGTCGGGTTTTGGACAGGTGTCAGGATCCATGGATGCAATGGATAGGCACTGTCACCTTTAAATGCGCAGACATAATTTTATTAACTTTTCATTTCATAGATGAAACAATAATTACGTTTTTTTTTTGTGTGTGTGTTCACTCAGGTTCCCTTTGTTTAATATTACATTTTGTCTAAAGATCTGAAACCATTCGGTGTGACAAATATCAAATATGCAGTAATAGAGGAAATCAGGAAAGGGGGCAATTACTTTTTCACAGCACTGTATGTCTAAGAATACAAAAGCAGTGCATGTCTACCTTTGTTTAAAATATGAAATATGGTCATGAAATGCTAGCAGCCAGGTACTAGCCAGGTAAGGCCATTTAATAACAAACTTCAAAAATAATTCTCTCTGCTCTCGTATCAAATCTAATTTTATTCATGAACAGTTTGCAAATAATTTGTTTTAATGGGCATCGCAGCCAGTCCCAGCCTATTGAAAGCGCCCTTTGCCTGCATTTGTGATTAAAGGAGAACAATAGGCTAAAGGACAATGGACATTAACAATGGAGGCAAAGGACAGTGTGCCCTTGCCTCCATTGTTAATAACACAACCCCCCAACCCCCACCCCCCCAGTAAGCACGTTATTCTGTGAATAAATAGCCGCACTCATTTCGGAACACTTTTAACTGAAGCCCCCTCGCTGCCAGTGCTCTCTCAGCTGTTTGTTTTGAATCGGCTTTCTCAGTCAGATCAGATCTGGGCATCTGGAGGGATAAAGCAGCGAGTAAATCCGGGAGAGGAAATATTTATTACTCATGATAATGCAAGTCATGATTTCAGCAGAGCAGACCTGAATAGGTGTGCTTCAAAATCCCAATGAGATTTTTTCAAACAACTGAGGTGTTTTGAAACTATGGACTTGGTGCTGCCAGTAGTTTGGGGGGTTTAAAAAACTTCATTTTAACAGTGTAGGACATTGTTGCTTGGGAATAGCTGGCCCCACATTTAGAGCTTCAACAGAAAACATTGTTCCCGTTTTTTCAGGGTTTGCCCTCACAGCCACTGAAATGCCACAGATACAGATGTCACGTGATCTGTGATGTAGTTACACACCTGATTGGCTAACGACACCTGACCTGGCGCCATTCACCAAAATCACCCGGCTCTGTCAATGCACGATGCATGCATTATCTCTAATGGCTGCTTATTCGATTGGGGGTTTCATTAAATGTTCAACTTCTCCGAAGCAAACAGTAGCCGAAGGTAATGACTGGTGGATTTAGGGAGGTGTGGATCCTTTGATTTCCCAAGGAGGCTAGAGATATAGGGAAAGAAAGCCTGCAAGGGGCTCAAAATCAGGGAGATAAACAGCAGAGACAGAAAGGTAAACGAACCCATCTTATTTCCACAGTTAATAAATGACTAAAGGGACACTGTCTTTGAGCAGAAGAATAACCGGGGGATGAATGGATAGGAAATACACTGCTGTAGCCGAAGCTTCATGGTAAAAGCACTTTACAATAAGGTTACAGCAATGTATGTGGAAACAAATTACGTGATATATTTAAAAACATCAGCAACAGAAATATATATATATATATATATATATATATATATATATATATATATATATATATATATATACTCATCCATAAGTAAAATGACCAAAGGACAGTTAGGACATTTAAAGCCAGGGGCCCACAGCTTTGGTCCAGGGCTGGTCTTTAACTGGTTTTTTCTCCAATCAATTGCCCTAGTTTTTCTTATTTTATTTCTGAACAGTCAAGTGCTCTAGGGCTAGTTCACTCCAATAGCACACTGCCATAAAACTTACAGCTGTTGCTGAAAAAAAAAAAAAAGTACCATATCAAGATATTATTAAACTAATTAAATCATTCAAAGCAGAAGTTTTTTTTTAAGAACAGAAGCACCCCTTCTTTAAGCCCTCTGACCCTGGTACAGGTGAAAATGACATGACCAACTAATTCAATGGTGCATTAAGAAAGCCCCCCCCCCCCCCCACACACACACACACACACACCCACACAGACCCACACGCTCACACATACACACACGCGCACGCACGTATTGTCTATGCAGCCTCAAGCTGTCATAGAAACACATAAACGATACATATTTTAAGAGATTTCTGCAGCAATGCCATCTCAAGCACAAACTGGCTAGTTTGGTGCATGGTAATATCTGTTCGCCTAGCACTGTTACTTTAAAAATGCATCTGTCAATGTATTTCAGGTGTAAAAAAATGTTTTATCGTGCATGGTAAATGACTATTGTTTTGCCTTAATGCTCACTTTTTTTGCTGATCTCATTGTTATGAATATCATTGATCAAACTTGGGAAGAAAAAAAGTGCATACTAGGCATTAATTGTATTTCTGAATATTTCTGAAGTGTTGTGGGTATATACTTGTCCTACCTACTATCCTCTGTGTAGAGTCAGTCTTTAAAAATAAACGTATTAATTAAATTTAAAAATCTCACGAACCCCTATTCTTTCTCCTATAGAAAAATATTCTAAAATTCTATTTAAAAAATGTAACTGAAATGTATATTTTCCTGTATGGACAGCTTAGCATTCTTCTTTACATTACATTACATTACAGGCATTTAGCAGACGCTCTTATCCAGAGTGACGTACAACAAGTGCATTAGGTCAAGGTGCAGAGGTGCAAAAGAAACACACTAGAGTGAAGTAAAGATCGTAGTGCCAGAAGTGACCACATCGATCAGGACTCCAACCCTGTAGAGTAACCTGTTCAGCAAACAACTCTTTATAAAGAGCTAAATTAAATGATTGGGCTTTTCAGTGCCGTTTCTGTGGCACCTCGGTCTAAACCCTCACCCAGAACAGCAGCGATCCACAGGGAATCATCACTTACAAGAATGCGCCAATTTGATAATCTGGGTGAGAGTGGTGCTGCAAAACTAGGAAGAAAGAAATCTTTGTTCTTGTGGTCAGATGGAACCCTTGTGTTCAGTTTGGGTTAAACTGAGCCGTTTTAAACTTCCAGTAAAAGGGGAATGACACTTTTGAGGGATGTATTTCATAACCAGTGACTAAACCAGACCAAATTTGGTTTTGCTTTGTGTTTCTATTTGTTGTTCATCATCTGCATTTGTTTTATGCCATTTTGCCTATGTAGTTTCCTGGAATATAATAAATACGAAAAATAATTGAGAATGTCTGTTCAAAACAATAAATGTCAATGCTCTGCATATGTATCATTTTCATTTTTCACACATAAACATGATTTATGCCCTCCATGCATTCATAATGGATTTTTTGTTTTTTGATAAATCAAATATTTATCACAAAAACGGAGTGACTTCTTGTTAAATGTGATCTAGCAGAGGTAAATGGCAAGCATTAATCATATGTATTGTTTATATTGTTTGAAATTGAGAAAAAAAATCATATATACTGAGTACATTTTTTTTTCCTGTATTGCTTTAATGGCATTGCCATCCCAATAATGTCCTGGGAATATTTCACCCTTTCTCAATCATGAGTTGAAATATTTTGTCGACTATCTTTGAGCATGCATTTCTAAAAAAAAAAAAATAATAATAAAAGTTCATCTCAGCTCCTCTAGGTAAGACTCTAAAGTCTATGGGGGGCACAAACCTGTAAGAACTGCACCCTGAACTTGGGTTATCGCTTTTAGGGTACAGACATGGGGTTATCACTTTTAGGGTACAGACATGGGGTTATCACTTTTACAGTGCCGTCACTTGGGTTGGTGACACCCGGTGCGGTCGACCGTTGGTGTCACCCGATGTTGTTGACGGGTGGGGGGGAGGGCTTCTTGTCACATTAATACCGCTAATTCACCCCCCTCTGATCGTGTCACCTGGTGCGGTCCGCACCCCCCCGCACCCCCCTAGTGACGCCTCTGTACTTTTAGGGTAGAGATGTGGGGTTATCACTTTCAGGGTACAGACATGGGGTTATCACTTTTAGGGTACATACATGGGGTTATCACATTTAGGGTATATCCATAGGGTTATTTTTTTAGGGTATATCCATGGGGTTATCATTTTTAGGGTACAGGCATGGGGTTATCACTTTTAGGACAGATGGAAGGCATTGCACTGACTGCGTTTTATTTCAAGCTGGGAAGAATATTTGGGGAGAAAGAAAAGGTAAAATTCTCATACAGCTTCCATACTTATTCACAATAAGTGGACATGGGCCCTGCACAGTTTACCATTGTTACAATGTCCTCAACAACCATTTCATAATTTAGTCATTTGGCAGTTGCTTTTAGCCAGTGACTTACAAAATAGCATTTAGCTTGGTTTTTCAAACTAATTCACCTCTTGAAGAGTAGGCTATTTGGGATTTTTTGTTTAGTTTTTTTTTCAAAATTCGAATTCAGTGTTTTAGAACTCCATTGCTTTCAATTGCCAGTAGTGATTGTTACATCTGCATTAGAATGTTCATCTAAGAACATTCTAATCACATATTTTTTTTGCGATATTACACCTTAATGGGTTAAAGATGTTTCAGTAGTTGTCTAAAAGGTCTTTTAAAAATCCATGCAGCTTCAGTGATAAAGGGTCCAGAAAAAGAATTCAGTTTGTAGCTGATTTGAATGCCCGGTCTTACTCTGCTCCTTACTTTATAACCACCATTTTAAAATGTTTGTCTCTCTTTATGGCCGATCAGGGCGTTTGCTGTGCCATTGACTTTGGCATATGCAGGCTGTATGTTTTTATAGCCTGGTTCTCTGTGTGTCTCCTTATGGCTTCCACGCACACGTTGTTAAAACCCATCTGATGGAAAGTCCACCATTAGGTAGATTGAGATAGATGTTGCTCCCTGAGGTTAACATGGCCGTTCCTTTCGACGAGCCAATCCAAGCCAAATGCCAGTGAACGCAGAGCCCATAAATCCACTGTCACAAAGTGACAAGAACAATTGGAGTGATACAAACAAACCAATCCCAGTCCTACAAAAAAAAAAAATAACCTTTATAAAGTTAGTCCAAACACAGGAAGACACCAGTCAGTTCGGCAATCTCAGTGCATAAAATATTTTTGCCAAGTTCAGTTAAAAGAAATACATAATGATAAAAACAGGCCATTCAGCCCATCAAGGGTCATCATGAACAGGGCTGTGCGAAGATCTTTTGAGGGGAGGATACTCAAAATGAGAAAAGGGCACACCAACCTAGACAAACTGTTGTACGACACCCAGTTATTGTACGGAATATATTTTACCAAAATGAATGAATGGAAATTAATGAGAGCAACACAAATAATGCCAATAGTACTTTTCATGAAATCAAAGGGGCACATCGGGCACTTGGGGGAAAAAGGGGCAGGCCTCGGAACTACCCCCCCCCCCCCCCATTCCCGCACGTGCCAGTCTAATGTGACAATCCCGGACTTCTGTCTCTACCTCATGACCCAGCAAGCTGTTCCACACACTGACACCTCTCTGTGTAAAACTAGTTCTTCCTGATATCAGTATGTAATTAATCTTGAACTTATTTCCACCTACGCCCCCTTGCTTCACTGAACAAAAACTTGTTTGTAGTTAAATTAAAGCTGTTTCTAGATCCCTTACTTGTGTAGTTCACTAAAAATGTTTTGTAGTTCACTTTAAATATTTTCTAGTTCCCTATTTTTCCAGAAATACGACCATGCACATTGTCTGCAATGTGCCATAACGCATTATTTCCCAGACAACATAAGCATGCAGTAATTATTTATATTTTCATAATCAATGAATATGGTTCACTTTTGTTTCAACATTTGGTCCCTTTATTGGCGTTACCACATTTCAAACAACAAAACAATCATGGCAATTCAGTAACCAGATCTAAATATCACATTGCTATTAAGACAAATAAAAATGTACAAATACAGGAGAAAAGTTTAAGTGAAACAAAAAAAAAAGAAAAGAAAAAGAAATCCAGACAGAATGATGAAAATTCAAACAATCTCATGTTTCATTTACAAAGAAATAACTGCATTTGGACAAAATTTGCTATGACTGCAACCTTCAGGTTTTAATAAATACATATTGTCATAAATGTCATATAAAGACAAAATATTGTTTGGATTTAATCAACACTTAGATTTTCACCTTTGTCCAATTAAATACCAATATTACTTTTTCCATGGTATCACAAATTCTTTTTCATTAATTTGGTGATTGTTGCACTTATTTGAAAAAAAAAAAAGGAAATTAATTCTTCAGTAAAATTGTCCATTTTCAACGGGAAGTTATGGGCAAATTTTACAGGTTAATTTAATTGAATCCAGGCTGGTGATGCTTTTACCATAATTCAAAGGTTCAAATGGCTAAACCCAAACACTCTTTCACAGAACTGCTCAACGGAAAAATATGAAGACGGAACAATGTTTTCATGCAAAATTTAGTTGAGTTCTGCTCCCATTTCCAATAGAAAAGCGGCAAGCCTTCCTCTTTTTTGTTTCATTTGGGGACGACTGACCCAGCAACCAACAACTCCCCAGATTTGGTAGATTTGCTGCTATCAGAAGAGGAGGCTTGGATCCAAACAACATCGGCCCTTCTCTCTGACTAATTGCCAGTGGTGGTCAGATTTTTCCACATTCATTTTGGTGATGTAAGTTCAGCGTATACGTCAGGCTCAAGGTTGTGGACGAATGCTGACCAAATCCAGGCCTGACTGTGCAGCACAGCAAGGCGAAGCCTCCTTGCGTTTGGACCGGTATTGGACGTAAATGTAAATAAACAGATTCTGAAGGGAGCTGTGTATATCAGGGGTGTGTCCCAGTTGGTTGTCAGCATGTGTTTATCCGCACAGAAACCTGACTGGCTATTGCTTACACATTTTAGGGTATTTTTGCAAATGTTAAATAACGCAAATATGGCACAACTCAAAAATAAGAAATTTATATTGTGCACGGCTACTGAGGTAAATAAGTTTTTTTTTCTGCAAAATAAAGTGCAAAAGACAGAATAGAGTCCCCAGAAATCACTTTAAAGGTTGAGATATTGTGCACATATTGTGTAGATTTTGAACACTGAAGCCTTGCAAGGGTGTAGATTTTGTACACTGAAAACAAAGGGGTAGATCTTTGTGCACTGAAACTCTAAGTATGTAGATTTTGTACACTGAAACTTTAAGAGTGTAGATGTCGTGCAGTGAATTTCTTAGGGTGAACATTTTTCACAGTGAAACTGAGTGTGCACGTTGTGAATGTGTAAATGTGTAGATGTTGTGTACTGAAACATTGTAACAGTATAGATTTTCTACACAGAAACTAAGGGTGTAGATTTTGCGCACTTTAAAGTCTAAGGGTATACTTTGTGCACTGAAACTCTAAAGGGGTAGATGTTTGTGCACTGAAACTCTGTATGTAGATTGTGTACACTGAAACTGAGGGTGTAGATGTTGTGCAATGAAGCTCTAACTGTGTACATTTTTCACAGTGAAACTGAAAGAGTGTGCATTTTGTGCACTGAAACCTTGCAACAGTGTTGAATTCCTACACTGAAATTATGGGTGTAAGATTTGTGCACATGGAAGTCTAAGGGTATAGAGTTTGAACACAAACGGGTGTGGACGTTGTGCACTGAAACTAAAGGGGTAGATTTTGTGCACTTAAAAATCTTTGTGCACTGAAAACTAAAGGTGTAGAGGTTGTGCACTAAATCTAAGAATTTAGATTTTGTGCACTCTAAAATCTAAGGGTGTACATATTGGACAAGCGTGTAGATTTTTTTTGCAGTGCAACTCTGTATGGGTGTAGATTTTTCACACTAAAAAATTTAAGGGTATAGATTCTGTGCATTGAAACTAAGGATGTAAATTTTGCACACTGAAACTAAGGATGTAAATTTTGCACACTGAAACTAAGGATGTAAATGTTGCACACTGAAACTAAGGATGTAAATGTTGCACATTGAAACTAAGGATGTAAATGTTGCACACTGAAACTAAGGATGTAAATGTTGCACACTGAAACTAAGGATGTAAATGTTGCACACTGAAACGCGAATGGTGCAGATTCTGCGCAGTGAAACTCACATGGTGTAAATTTTGTGTACAAACAATGTAAGCATGTAGAATTTGAACACTGAAACCTTGTAAGGGTGTAGATTTTAGTCACTGAAACTCTAAAGGTGTAGATTTTGGGGGCATTGGTTTCACAGCATCTAGTAGTGCAGTCAGAATCTGTTATAAAAGTCTGGACTGGCCTCTGCTCCCAACGGCTTCTAAAGCCCAAAGCACACCACCGCGAGACATCTCAAGCTCTGATTGTCTGCAGGACACAGGACGCAAATCAACTATGAGAAATAAACAACACGCAAAACTGACCAAGATCAAATCACCTGCTGAACTGTCCCCGAAAGCTTGCATCCTGTTTGTGTGTGTGTGTGTGTGTGTGTGTGTGTGGTTGTGTGTGTGTTTGTTTATATTTTGCGCAGAATTAGGAACCATGAAAAACAGTTAAAAAAGATACTTTTCGCTTTGCTCTGCCGTTATGAGGAAAGCCGTATTTTGTGGTTTGCTGTCACACTGCCATTGACCCCCGGCTGTACATTTTGAGCTTTTGTCGCATTTCTGTTTCATTATCAGTTTTGCCTATTTGTGTGTTTTTTTTATATACTGAGGAGAACATTCAAGGCGTATATCTAAAAAGGAAATTACTGTACAAGATACACGTTACAGCCCGGGAGTGGACGTATGGACGCGGGACACTGAAGAAAGAGAAGGAAAGCGGCGTATTAACATGTCTTTTTTTTTTTTTTTTTTTACAGTTATTGAGGCCCCCTGGGGGCCCCCGGGTTTCGGGGGAGCAAACCGGCAGCCCCGGTGTGGAGGGCTGTCCCCGCTGCACAGTTTTGTTTTGCCTGTGTCACTCCCACGGGCTCCCTGCTTAACGCAGTCTGTCTGACGCGTGCGCTGGAGCGACATCGCGGCACGACGCTCCTCTTCCTCACGAGGGGGTGGGGTGGGGGTGGGGGGGGGACTTCTCAGAAGGAGCTCAGGCTCTCCAGAGCGACTTCATAGCAGAACTTGTACTGTTCCTGGAAAACAAGAGCGGAGACCAAGGATCAGCCACCACGCAGAAAGATGGCTCCGGCTCTCACAGAGTTCGCACGGCGCCAGGCGGGTTAAAAGGTACTCTCTCAGTGTAAAATGTACTCCAGTCAGATTCGATTTTACACTGAGTGCTTCCTGGCGTATTTCAACTTGAAAACGGCATCCTTACAGGGCTCCTGGGGACAATAACATCGCTTCAGTGGCCAATCAGTTTGAAATGAGTGTTCTTCCTGGAAAAAAGGCAGAAATTGTCTGTGTTCCTGCCATGGACTAAATGCAATGAGGAAGTGCGAGATTATCTCGGTTTTATTCCAATACTCTGTTACTCATTAAGAGCCTGCCTACTTGCTCACAGAACACGGCTAAAATTACAAACAGAGAGCTTCCAAATGAATATATTCCAAGCAGTCAAATTAAGTTACCATGCTACAGAAAGAAACTGCAAAGTACCTCAAAACACCCAGAAAACCACTTTCATGTATATAATATTGTCCTAGTGCTGTTGCCATATTTAGAGAGTCTGCTTAGTTTCGCTACTTCAAATTGAGCAACAGAACATAATGTGCATTTGTACTGTCGATCAGTGGTCGGAAATGAGAGACTCAGTCAGCAAAGCTCATTCATCCAAAATGCTAGCTGATAGATACTGCACATTAAGCAGAATCTGAGAAAAACAGTAGTTAGGCTTCAGTTACAGGACTTAACTCCTTTCTCAGAACATTACCTTTCTACAAGCAAACATGGCTTGAGTTCAGCTGCATATATTGTTATATTGTATAATATTTCTAAATACAGGATAATACGACAACGTAAATATGCTCTGCAGCAACAAAGATCTGTAGTTTTAGTGCAGTGATCTCTTTTTTCACCGCCACGGCAAAATAATAAAATTAGCGCCCAAAAAATAAAATAGAAAGGCATCTCTCTTTTATAGATTTCTACAATCATGCATTCCCGATACATGAAGAGCTAGAGGCAACACAATATCTATACAAGCCCAATATCTGTACCAGAGAATTTCCCCAAAATTTACTGGAGGATAACTTATTGCTATCAAATAGTATCACACGTGAGGACTGAATGGGTTCATGTTGAAACCCCTTTAAACATAGTTTGAGTTCTGAATTAAGCCGAGCCACAGTGTCTTTGTTAAAGTTAACACAGAGTCTCGAGTAAGACGCCAAGCGGCTGCATTGTGTTGAGGAAATGAGGAAGACTTCACAGCCGATGGGCGAAGGTTTAAAGACTGTAGGACCCTGGCTGGTAATGGACTGCAGTGACAGGGCTGGAGAGACAATTACAAGCGGACTGAAGCTTACAACAAGAGCAGCGCAGAAGCTATTATTCCACCTTTCACTCAGCGCTGCACCACAGACACACGCTTCCCTTAACATCCTGCAACACGAAATTGGCTCTGTGCCTTGGATGTACCATTTAAAGTGGATTTAGGGAATCTGTACTGTGTGTGTGTGTGTGTGTGCGCGCAGTATGTTTATGTGTACATCTATGTGTGTGTGCATGCCTGTGTTTATGTGTGTGTGTGTGTGCATGTATGTATGTATGTATGCATGTGTGTGTGTGTGTATGTGTGTGTGTGTGTGTGTGTGTGCATTTCCAAACTCGGTCCCCCATACTGAGACTCTTTCCATGACCAACTCCATCTGCATGGAAGCAGCAGTGGCTAAAAAACATCTTTGCTGGATTGGGCATACCATCCGCATGCCTGACCACCGCCTACCCCACCAAGCCCTCTATGGGCAACTCAGCGCTGCAAAACGGGCTGCTGGCGGACAAAAGAGGCGCTATAAGGACTAAACCGAAAACCTCCTGAAGCGCTGCAACACAAACCCCATCCATCTAGAACCTATGGCACTCGATAGATCGGCATGGCAGGGCACCTGTGCCAGGGTGACCGAATAATTACATTACACCATCCAACAGAGGAGGACCGAAAGACGTGCCCAACGACACCAGAGGGCTGCCTGCATCACCCAAACATCTGGGCTCCCTTGCCCCACCTGTGGACGAGTGTGTGGCTCACGCATCGGCCTCCACAGGCACATGAAGTGGCACCAGCGTCAACGGCGCTGAATCCTCCCCCCCCCCCCCTCTCCCCCCGTCCCCGTTCCCCAGAGCAAGCGTCATCATCGGACACGATGGACAGCTAAGAAGTGTGTGTGTTTCCAAACTCGGTCAGAATCATGATTAATATAGAATCATCAGAATAATATGAATTATTATTTCGGATCTACACAATCTAACCATCTACATGATCACCACAAAAAAAAAAAAAGGAATTAATAAATAATCCAATAAAAATAATAAAAAGACATCCCATGATTGTTGACGTTACTGATCAACCGATTATCAGTTCTCCAATATTTATTAACTGATATACAGCATTTTCCCACATATTGGGCATTGGTTGCTTAATATCAGCACTGATATCAGTATAAAAGTACATTTTTGTAATCCAAAATGCCTCTCCTCATATTCAAGCTAAAGCTGTTTGCTAGGTCAGGCACCATTTTCAACTCCCTAGAGGACACCTTAGTGACATCATCACCCTGAGCCAAGAATCTCAGAGTGGTGATGGACAACAGGTTGTCCCTCTCCAAGAACATCGCAGCGGTAAGCCGGGCGTGCAGATTTTTCCTGTATAACATCCGGAGAATCCGCCCCTTTCTCACCACCTACTCAACCCAGCTCCTGGTCCAAGCAATGGTACTATCCCAGCTGGACTACTGCAACTCTCTTCTGGCTGGACTAACGGCATCTGCCATCAGACCCCTGCAGCTCATTCAGAATGCTGCGGCTCGTCTGGTCTTCAACCTCCCCAGACACTCCCACATCACTCCCCTGCTCACTACCCTCCACTGGTTGCCTGTTATGGCTTGCATCAAATTTAAAACATTGGTCCTAGCATACCAGGCAGTCAAGGGATCAGCCCCAGCATACCTCCACAAGATCTTCAAACCCTACATGCCAGCCAGACCCCTCCGTTCCGCTACCTCAGGACGCCTGGCACCTCCCCCTCTTCGCACCTGCGCTTCCCGATCCCGATCACGTCTCCTGTCTGTTCTGGCCCCACGATGGTGGAATGACCTCCCCGTGGAGGTCAGAACAGCTGAGACCCTGACCCACTTCAAGCGACAATTGAAGACTCACCTCTTCAGGCTGCATCTCTCCCCATCCCGCCCTACCTCCCTGTAATCTCTAAATTGACTGTAAGCTTAGGGTTGTAGCTAGGTAGCTGTTTCGTAGTTGACTTAGTTAATGCACTCGTCTTAACTACTGCTTATATTTTTGCATAGACTGCATTGTTGCTGTTCTTGTTTGCGTTAGTGTTAATCAGTTTAACCTACAGGGTCCAAGTTGAACTATGCGGTTGTTCCCTGCACTTGGAACGGTATTTCTCTCTAGGGTTTTCGACACACTTGTTCCTGGTTATGGTTATACACTTTGTTGTACGTCGCTCTGGATAAGAGCATCTACCAAATGCCTGTAATGTAATGTAATGTAACTCAATCCGAAAGTGTCCACACAGAACATTGCCAGCATATCTGACCACCCGATGATGTCTTTACATACAATAGTATTTTGTTCAGCGGAGTTTTGGTTATCTGAACAGCGATCAGTTTCAACTTATAGGATGAAACAAACAAGGCTGTAACCTTTCAAATGAGCTCTCATTGGTGTCTATGGGTACAGCCATTCCTCTGTTATGTGTAATTTTGAAATTTTGAAGAAAACTTGGTGTAGATAACGTGGTTAAAACATTATACAAAATATGCAATTTGGAGAAGTTTTGGGATGTCTCAAAACTCTTGTAGATTTTTACTGCTTTTAGTTGTCTGCACAATTTTTTTCCCCAGTGGTGGGGAAATGTGTTTGGGATGAACTGTGTTTAATAATTTTGCCACTAGCTCACACTAACTAACTTGCATTTTAATGTATATTATCTGTATGCAATGAATAATTCCTCACAAGTTTTAATGGTGCTCTAATGCCCTTTAAATAATGGCATACGCCATGTATCTGATGTGTGTTACCACAAAATTAGAAGGCTTTATTTAACAGCATTGCAAACCAGGTGGAAATGTCCTTTTTAAGTGCTTGGGGTTAAAGGGGTAAACCGCTCTCTTGTTTCACTTACACGGACTGAAAGTGGCCTAACAGTGAGTCACTTAACCTCATGAAGAACTAATCAGGAATT
The DNA here is from genome assembly GCF_013347855.1 of Anguilla anguilla. NCBI lineage: Eukaryota > Metazoa > Chordata > Actinopteri > Anguilliformes > Anguillidae > Anguilla > Anguilla anguilla. The sequence goes on from NC_049213.1 coordinate 7,126,944, forward strand.
AAATTATACATCTGCGTCTACCAAGATAAATAGCAATCCGTATAGAGCCACACTACTGGCAGAAAGCACTCTCCTCATTCTATGCATAGCACAGAGGAAAGGTTAAAACACTATTTTGGGGTCAGATGATTAAGATAACATTAGATTAATTCCGTTCCAGCAGCCCTGGGTAAGTCTACACGCGGTCTTCGCCGATCAGATACTTCAACAGTTTGGTGTATCTGAGGGGATTGTTACACTCGGATGCACAGGAAAAATGTAAATATAAGGAAGTGCACATGTGATGCTATTTCAGCCAATAGAACATGTTTTTAACAACTGTGTGGTTGCCAGCTTTGTTATTTGTTCTCACACAAATTAGACCAACTTTATTCCAAAGCAATGCTGCCCAGTGTTTCCTAAATTATTTAATGTAATTTGGCCCTGGGTTTTGTCATCATACCATCTGAAGAGAATGCGATCATTCATTAAAATGTGAAATGGCAATCATTTATAGTGAAAATAATCTGCGATTCAGCTGTAATACAACTATGTCCAGTATTACTTTTTTGTGGCATAACTGGCCACTGTTTTGCCTTACAGAATAATTTATGGAGTATTACAATGGAGTATTAAGAAGAAGAAGAAGAAGAAAGAAAACGCAACAGGGAACTGGGATATTTTTCACAGCCAAGCTCTCAACCCTGCTTCTTGCAAAATGGCCGCCCCACCTGACACACCTGCTTTAAAGGCATGTCGGTTGCTATCACCGGCAGGTGTGCAACTGGCCTTAATAAGTCATAGACTGAGACCATTCTAAGGTAGAGACTGAAATAGTATTAATCACGGCATCTTCCTGCATTACATTAATACATTTCAATCAAACATATTTATAGTGAAGCGGCCTTCATCATCAAATGTCTGTACTTCTGGCTGGGTACGGCATGACCTATAAATATCAATAGAACAGTTTGTCTTGTTCTCGGCGCTCTTGGGGCCTGTCGGAGAGCAGGTGCGTCACAGCAGCCTTTGATTTGACTGCTAAGCAGGCCTGCGAGTGGCTGTTGACTGAAAATCTTTTTTTCGTAAACATCTTTCTCCTTCCTACTTCAGGGCCGGGAAGCACTCGTATATTTCGAGTGACAGGCATAAAGGCTGGCGGCTAAAGACCGCCACAGACGCACAGCCCATTAAAGCTGGAGGCACAGTCCGATGAGCTCGTGTCTTTGTTGACAAGCCCCAACAGCTGCTGTTTCCACTTAGAGAAGAGAAAAGGAAGTGGCTCGATCGCGTAACGTGGCAGCAAGATTTATTGAAGAGGCAACGTCAAGGCGTCGGCGTACAGCGACTTTGTCTCTTTGGCCGTGTGTACCTTGTCTCTTCTGTAAATTGACTTTCAGTCCCAAGACTTTATTCTATGTTTAAGAAACCCAGTTTATGGAGAAGGTGAGAAGCTAATAAGCTGACTGAACCAGAATTAAGTCTCTGATACCTCACTGACATCTTATGTACCTCACAAGAAACCTGGCATTTGTTTATTTATTTAAACCAAAATTATAACCCATTTATAAAAATATTCAGTCATCAGTGTTTACACTTTGTCAAATTGTGCTAGCGTTAGCTAGAGTAGAGAGACCCAATACACCAGCCAATGTTCTCACAAGTCAGCACTGTGCATATCTGAGTGCCTAAATCACACACCAGCTGTGAAGCTGTCAGGCAACCCGAGTATAATATCTCTGCTCCAGGGTTTCAGGCACCAAATCAAATGCAGCCTTCAATTAGCTTTTATTTTCAGCCAAATTTTTGTCTGCAATTGTATAGACTTTAACTGTAACAGTGGAAGGAATGTCATGGAGTTTCGCGTTAAGAACAAAAGCAAAGACATAAAGTTTAAGTGTTTAAGTACGAAAGCAGTTTTACACTGTCGGAACTGAGATAATCCAGGCAGCTCAATACACAACACTGACAGACCAATAGGTTAAATCTACATGAGTGTAAACATCCAATGAGCCACATTTCTAAGATGGCTCACAATTACCTGTTTAAGTAATTAGCATTTATTTTGCATTTTCTTAATTGTGTTACGGATCATGTTAGGAGCATTCAACACCGACACTCATAAAAATAATACAGTAGTTTTACAGCACCATAGAATCAAACATTTGATTATATAAACTAAATAAGTCAAGTTTTCTTTTTTGGATTTTGAAGCAGAAAAGGCCTCATCAGTGTGTAATGTGTTGGAAAGCATTGTAATGACAGAGATTAAAAGAAATTGTATATTTACACACTCATCTAAAATATACAAACAGAGCTCCCCTATTGAACATCCAGCCGAATTATGTAAACATAAACTAAACTACCCTATCTAACATTGAACTAAGCTCTACAATCAAGAACCAAACTACCCTATTGGACATTCAAATAAGAACAAAACTGCCCTGTCAAGCATTAAACTAAGATATAAAAAAAAGAATGACCCTATCTAACATTAAACTAAGTTACACAAACAAGAACCAAACACACACAAGGACTAAACTAAATGCGCAAGTGCCATTGTCTGGGCCAACGGGATTTTGTCCATTTTTTGCTTGCCCAAGCCTGCATGAAAGACAATCTATTCCTGCCCTAGAGTGTACCTGTCTGTCTTTTCACGGAGGCCACGCCCTTCGGTAAACTGAGAAAAAGAGCCAGGGTAGAGCAGCGATCGAGGCCATTCTCAGGCTAGTCATGGCCGTGCCAAAATAAAGTTTACAAATGAACCCCGTCCCGCGTTGAAAGCTGTCGTATTTTGTTTCACACCGATGGTCCTGTCAGATGAACTCCGGCCCGCTTTTTGATTTATAACACAAAATTCTCCCGGAATTTTCACGAGTAGATAAAGACGGAACACGGAAGCGTGTGAAGGTTGCTATGGTTACCGTGATGGATGCGCTGCTCTGGTTTATTGGATGTTCCCTGCCTGGTTTATTCCAGCAATGGAATTCAGTTCCGCCCCTGGAGACCACAGCTGACCTTTGCTGCTCATCATTTTGACTTCTGACACATACAGACTTGTCACTCTCTCTCTCTGCTTTGATTAGCTCATTCATAAACATTACCGTGCAAGCTCATCAAAACATACCACGGGGAGATAGCATTGTGAGTTTTAAGCAAAACAATAGGCAAATGCATCGCTGTTGTTGGTTCTTTTCCTGGTCTCAGAGTGATTGCTGTCATACTGGTTGGATCTGGAAGGTGTCTCAGACGCGATTGAGTACAGTTCCTGGTTTCGGCATGGTTCCCAAACTCTCCAAGGGTGGCCAATCAGAGAGATACAGGTGGGCTGTTGTGTGTGATACAGGTAGAATGTTGTGTGATATACAGGTAGGCTGTTGTGTGTGATACAGGTAGGCTGTTGTGTGTGATACAGGTAGGCTGTTGTGTGTGTGATACAGGTAGGTTGTTGTGTGTGATACAGGTAGGCTGTTGTGTGTGATACAGGTGGGCTGTTGTATGAGATACAAGTAGGCTGTTGTGTGTGAGCTACAGGTAGGCTGTTGTGTGTGAGATACAGGTAGCCTGTTGTGTGTGATACAGGTAGACTCTTGTGTGTAATACAGGTAGGCTGTTGTGTGTGAGATACAGGTAGACTGTTGTGTGTGAGATACAGGTAGGCTGTTGTGTGTGAGATACAGGTAGGCTGTTGTGTGTGAGATACAGGTAGGCTGTGTGTGTGATACTGGTAGGCTGTTGTGTGTGATATACAGGTAGACTGTTGTGTGTGTGATACAGGTAGGCTGTTGTGTGCGAGATACAGGTAGGCTGTTGTGTGTGAAATACAGGTAGACTGTTGTGTGTGAGATACAGGTAGACTGCTGCTCACCATGGTCTCCACCATGTTAGACTTGTTGTTTCTTAGCGTCTTGACCGTGTGAAAGACGTCCACGATGTTCTGCTGCTGGATCATCTCACTGATGCTGCAGATGGCACAGAAAGTCCCGCTGCGGCCCCCACCGGTCCTATGAGGGGGGGGGGGGGGGCAATAGAAGGGACAGAGAGCAGGAAAGAGAGACAGGAGTCAGAGTCGCATGAGGTCAGCTACAGCAACACAACCACTGAAATGCACTTCAAACAGTGCATGCTTTTTCTTTAACTCGCCGTGTTGAATTCGTCTGGTAGGAGTTTGTTGTCAGAAGGGATTCATTTGTGCCTCTCAGACAATTAAACTGTGTTTATTTAATGTACCTTTTCCAAATCCCATGCCACAGCCCAAAGAATGCAATTAAGTCCGCGGGCGCCTTTCGGGGTTTAATTATGCAATTAAGGAATTTGGAAGCGAATCTAAAGTAAAAACCAGCCCCCAAGACAGGGACCAGGAATCGATTTGAGTCAGTGTGTTTCTGCAGTCAGCTCAGCAAGAGGCCTTAACGAACCAGGACTCCAGGTAAAGAGGAAGCATTATTAGTACAGGAAAACAGAGAGAAAATGCAGTGTTTCTGTAAGGGCCTGCTACACCTGTCCCTCTGCCACACCTGTCCCACTGCCACACCTGTCCCTCAGCTCACGTCTGTTCTGTCACGGCTGAACGCGCTGGCCAGAGTCCAGTGACGGTAGCTAATGGCTGGACCATCACTTTAAACATGGCCGCCGTTCCGGAGACACAGTGCTGTTCTGGGAGGAATGGGTCCAAAATGGCATCAGGCTTCGCCCCCTTTCCTTTTGGGTTTCTCTTTTATTCCTCCATGGTTTGAAAGAACATCTGTACACACACACGCACACACATACAGCCACACACTCTCACACACACAAATACAAGCTCACACACTTGTGCACGCGCACACATATAGACAACTACACACACACAAACACTCACAAACACACACACATACACACATACACATGGACACACATACAGCCACACACACTCACAATACAGGCTCACACACTTGGGCACGCGCACACATACAGTCAACTACACACACACACACACGGACAACCACACACACATACGCACACAAATGAACACACACTCACACATGCACAACAACCCATGTACACGCGTGCACACACACTCACACACACACTTACACACACACACACACACACACACACACACACAATCAAAATTGAGGACAGATGTTGATCAACCATGTAGACCAGTGTGGACAGTGTCACCCATTGTTCAGAAACATATCTGTGATACTTGGAATACAGGAATGTAAGCTGACATACTCAGAAGCAGAATACTTTCAGATTTAACGAGGGCCAACTGCCTCCTTTAAGGGAAACTTTAACTTAAAAAAGACAGTCTTATTTTCTTTATTTTCTGTTGTTGCATATCATTTTCACCATGAACATTCATGTCATCCTAATAATTATGATTAAAATAATATATCTTTTTAAAATAATAATATTCCAATCATGATTACTGTATTAATTTTAAAACAGCACTGGTTTCAAGCTGATTGGAGTGCAATCTGGCTATGAAAAGGTTGTTTTTGTCGTGTAAAGTATTCTGAGAGAGATCTGCATCCCAGCAAGCCAGCTGGGACAGGGAACATGCTCTCAATCAGGCCATATAAAGCTAGGAGGATGGCGGTGGCTGAATCCCAGCCAACCAGAACCGGCGCTCTGTTAGTCATCCTTAATCCCAGCCAACCAGAACAGGCACTCTGTTAGTCATCCTTAATCCCAGCCAAACAGAACCGGCGCTCTGTTAGTCATCCTTAATCCCAGCCAACCAGAACCAGCGCTCTGTTAGTCATCCTTAATCCCAGCCAACCAGAACCGGCCCTCTGTTAGTCATCCTTAATCCCAGCCAACCAGAACAGGCACTCTGTTAGTCATCCTTAATCCCAGCCAACCAGAACCAGTTATCTGTTAGTCATCCTTAATCCCAGCCAAACAGAACAGGCACTCTGTTAGTCATCCTTAATCCCAGCCGACCAGAACAGGCACTCTGTTAGTTATCCTTAATCCCAGCCAACCAGAACGGGCACTCTGTTAGTCATCCTTAATCCCAGCCGACCAGAACAGGCACTCTGTTAGTCATCCTTAATCCCAGCCAACCAGAACGGGCACTCTGTTAGTCAACCTTAATCCCAGCCAACCAGAACAGGCACTCAGTTAGTCATCCTTAATCCCAGCCAACCAGAACGGGCCGCACGCGAGCCAGGTATTCACGTTTAGCGGTCTAGATTTTCAAATCGCACAGTATCCCTCAGATGCTCATTAATAGCCAGATTCTGTTCTCTCTCTCTCTTTCTCTCTCTCTCTCCCTCCCTCCCTCCCTACCCCCGGTTAACGCTCCGAGCGCTGAATTATGGGCCTGCGTTGACGCGGCGCTGGGGCCGATGCAGAGCGCGAGCGTGGCCGCGGAGATGGAATCGATGCCGGGGTGATTGGATCAGCCCCACTGGAGCACGCGGAAAGGAAAACTCCGTCTTGTATGTTTTATTTTGAGAAGGGGTTGGTTGGTTATTGTGGAGACTAATGAGTGGTGTTTTATAGCCAGGCTGTTTCTGAAAGCAGATTATATTATGGATTTTAACATCTCCAAGTCTGCTCTCGCTGCCCCAAGTACAGGAAGACTACCTTAGAGTAAAGAAGTGCTCTCTCTCTCTCTCTCTCTCTCTCTCACACACACACACACACAAACAAACAAATGGACAAATGTACACACATACTCACATATGTACGCATACCCATGCAGGCACATACAGTATGCACACAAACACACACACACACACACACACACACGCTCGCACACGCACGCACACACGCACAGATACTCAGGTGCAGAAGGAGCTTGGAAATTGTAGTATTGATTTTCATTTTAGCGCCAGTAGTAAAATCAGGTGGCATTGATCAGTCTCACCTCAACTGCGAGATTAGTCCGATCACTCTCTAATTAACATTATTAATCACAGAGCGGTGTTCAATAATGTCTAGACAAACAAGCATTCTCACATGTTCATCCACTGGAGCATTGACTAAAGGACACACTTCATCACTTATGCATGAGTTGTCCCGCCCCCCCAAAAAAAAAAAAAGTTAAAAAAACGAATGAATACCAAAGAGACGCACAGAGAGCAGTCAGCTGACCTTCACGCTGCAGTGCGCAGTCCGTTTCATTACATTACATTCAATTACGCTTCATTTGTTTTTCAGGCTATCTCAGCCAGAGCCAACATGAGTGCAGCTACCTGGGCTATACGTCCCACAGTCCATATGTGCAAAAATCCATAAAGCACTACTGCCGGTAACCATGCCAACTTGGAACCATGACACGATGGTAAATAATGTACATACGATAACATATCAATCCCCAAATTAATCAAAATAGTGCTAGTGGATGGGTGTGGGAGGGGAGCCAAAGTCTGAAGAGGTGGGTCTTTAGACTGCATCAGAAGATGCATCAGAAGAACACGGCAGGCTTAATTCACCTGGATAACAGTCAGTACGATGAAGGGACTGCGTGTGAACTAAAAAATAAAAGATTATTTACAATGCAAACACGTTCAACAGACTGTTGTACAAAATGTCACTAATTGAAGATGCAATTACCGTTTCATTACGCTCATTATTAAGTTTAAAATATGGAACATTTTTGTTACATATCACTCACTGGGAATTTAATGCACAAGTACATGTTTTTTCAGATTAATTGTATGTTCAAACAAAGCTTTTCCCTTGCTTTTCATGACCATATTTGTTGTGGCTTTTAGATGCTTAGCTCAGTAGGCAATTACCATTGTTCAGGTAACCTAACCAATAAAAAACTAAAATGTTATCAAGGGGAGTCTTCACGCCCTGTGATTGGTTGATTTTGCAGCCAGCGCATTCCAAGGGAGAGCTGAGTGTGAATAACCTTGTCTTAGCAGCACGGTGTCATTGCTAATCTGTATTAATGACCTCTATCCGTCTGCTACGGTGATGAGTAGTTATTAATGAATGAAAATAATGAGTGTCAGAAGCGACTATACTCTTTCTAATGAAGACAAACACCGTGTTGTTGTCCCGGTTGGTTTAGTGCCAAGATTTTAATTGTTCACAGGCCACTTGTGTGCGAAAAGCAGTTTTTTTTCTCCTCTGTTTAAAAAAAAATATATAACAAGCCCTGTATGTATCTACAGAAACATTCCCTTCAGACTGTCCCTGCATTTGAAGTTTTTACCTGCGTGTGGTTGTTCCAGATATTTCCAGATTAAACAGGGAATGCTGAAGTTTGCAGACCTAAGAGGCAGAGGACTTGGGTGTGTCATAAACACGCAAGCGTACGAACACACGCACACGCACACGCACACACGCACACGCACACGGGAAAATCACATCCCTGATTCTCTGTAAACTCCCCCTAATGTAAAGATTCATTCTCCTCAGCGTATTCCTGTTTGTGCTTTCCTATGCTGTGAAATTAGTTTATAAATTCCTGACTTTACTTGCCCTTTATCTGTCTTTCCTGTGAAGTACTTTGCTCTGCATTTATGTATGCAGGTAAGAGTTAGTGATCGGTGTCTGTGCAGGACTGCTGAAAGGCGCTATATAAATACAGGTATAGTGAAATGCAGGTAAGAGTTAGTGATCGGTGTCTGTGCAGGACTGCTGAAAGGCGCTATATCAATACAGGTATAGTGAAATACAGGTATGATTTTTAGAGACCGGTGTCTGTGCAGGACTGCTGAAAGGCGCTATATAAATACAGGTATAGTGAAATACAGGTATGATTTTTAGAGGCCGGTGTCTGTGCAGGACTGCTGAAAGGCGCTATATAAATACAGGTATAGTGAAATACAGGTATGATTTTTAGAGGCCGGTGTCTGTGCAGGACTGCTGAAAGGCGCTATATAAATACAGGTATAGTGAAATACAGGTATGATTTTTAGAGGCTGGTGTCTGTGCAGCACTGCTGAAAGGCGCTATATAAATACAGGTATAGTGAAATACAGGTATGATTTTTAGTGAGTGGTGTCTGTGCAGGACTGCTGAAAGGCGCTATATAAATACAGGTATAGTGAAATACAGGTATGATTTTTAGTGAGTGGTGTCTGTGCAGGACTGCTGAAAGGCTCTATATGAAGGGCACTCCCGTTGACTCACAGGCAGTGCACTACGGTGCGGCCGTCCCCTCCGTCGTACTGCTCCTGCCACTTGGCCAATCGGCGGACCAGCTGCAGGATGGAGCGCTTGGACAGGGGCGTGTCCCGGTACGCCGGCCAGCCAATGAACTGGAAGTGCTGCACCAGGCGGTAGCCGTCCTGAGGCTGCGGAAAGACCATCACATCAGCGTGACCTTTAACCCCTGACCTTCACCCACACACACAAACACACACACACGATCAGAAACATGCTATGAACATGACTTCATAGTAACGTTAACCCCCCTACACACACAAGCAGGCATACACACACACATACATACACACACACACACAAGTAGGTATATACACACATACATACAGACACACGTTCAAAAACATTCCGACATCATGGTAACCTGAACCCTCCCCCACACACACACACACGATCAGAAACATTCCATCATGATAACCTAAGCCCGCACACACATGCACACACACACACACACAGCACATACACACACACTCAACACATACCCACGCACACGCACAAGCAAACACACTGGCTCAGGGATGAATGAGTTCTGTGGGATTTCTGTGTTCCAGAGCTCACGGACGGGGAGATGATACATAAACGACTGTGCACAACAGAAGGAAAGCCTGCCCACTCCGAAGCTCACTCATGGAGATTCTCTGTGATTTTTGGGCAAGCCTCAGGCCTGAGGAGCCCCTCTACGTGCTTCATTTTTAGGTCTCAGATTTTACGTGTGCACTGACGTAGCGATACCGCTCGAATAAACATTGTGTCAGGAAACAAAAACAGAGCCCTTCAGCTCAGGGCCCAAGCTAGTATGTGAGTTGTTTCACTGCAAAGGGAGTTATGGTGAAAATTTTCACTGTTCATCATAGTATTTTGGAGGGGGGGGCAGTGTGTGTATGTATGCATGTGTGTGTGTGTGTGTATGCGTGTGTGTTTGTGTATACGTGTGTGTGTATGCATGTGTATGCGTGTGTGTGTACATACGTGTATGTGTATGAGTGTGTGCATGTGTGTGTGCCTGTGTGTATGTATGCGTGTGTGTGTGTACATGCGTGTGTGTGTGTGGCTGACTCCGCCCTGTCAGGGCAGGGCCTGAACTGTGGCTGACTCCGCCCTGTCTGGGTGGGGCCTGCGCTGTGGGCCGGGCGGGGCAGGAGATGGAGCCGTCAGCCAGCCTCCCGCCAGCCGGATGCTCCGCGCCTCCCTCCACGCTGATGGAGCCATTTCACGGTAAATTTGTGATGCTGCCGCGCCTTCACGGCTCCCTGGAGCTCTGCTCCGACAGCGCGGCCCGTAAATCCTGCCTGTCAGCATCGTTTAGCGAAGGCCACGCGCGGGCGGCGTGTGCAGAGCATCAGCCCACGCTAGCTCTGCCTGCTTCTGCTGTGCTCTGTTTCCATTCAGTTAGCCCACGCTAGCTCTGTCTGCTTCTGCTGTGCTCTGTTTCCATTCAGTTAGCCCACATTATCTCTGCCTACTTCTGCTGTGCTCTGTTCCAATTCAGTTAGCCCACGCTAGCTCTGCCTGCTTCTACTGTGCTCTGTTTCCATTCAGTTAGCCCACGCTAGCTCTGTCTGCTTCTGCTGTGCTCTGTTTCCATTCAGTTAGCCCACGCTAGCTCTGCCTGCTTCTGCTGTGCTCTGTTTCCATTCAGTTAGCCCACGCTAGCTCTGCCTGCTTCTGCTGTGCTCTGTTCCAATTCAATTAGCCCACGCTAGCTCTGCCTGCTTCTGCTGTGCTCTGTTCCAATTCAGTTAGCCCACGCTAGCTCTGCCTGCTTCTGCTGTGCTCTGTTCCAATTCAATTAACCCACGCTAGCTCTGCCTGCTTCTGCTGTGCTCTGTTTCCATTCAGTTAGCCCACGCTAGCTCTGCCTGCTTCTGCTGTGCTCTGTTTCCATTCAGTTAGCCCACGCTAGCTCTGCCTGCTTCTGCTGTGCTCTGTTTCCATTCAGTTAGCCCACGCTAGCTCTGTCTGCTTCTACTGTGCTCTGTTTCCATTCAGTTAGCCCACGCTAGCTCTGCCTGCTTCTACTGTGCTCTGTTTCCATTCAGTTAGCCCACGCTAGCTCTGTCTGCTTCTACTGTGCTCTGTTCCAATTCAGTTAGCCCACGCTAGCTCTGCCTGCTTCTGCTGTGCTCTGTTTCCATTCAGTTAGTCCACGCTAGCTCTGTCTGCTTCTGCTGTGCTCTGTTTACATTCAGTTAGCCCATGCTATCTCTGCCTGCTTCTGCTGTGCTCTGTTTCCATTCAGTTAGCCCACGCTAGCTCTGCCTGCTTCTGCTGTGCTCTGTTTCCATTCAGTTAGCCCACACTATCTCTGCCTGCTTCTGCTGTGCTCTGTTTCCATTCAGTTAGCCCACGCTAGCTCTGTCTGCTTCTGCTGTGCTCTCTTTCCATTCAGTTAGCCCACGTGAACTCTGCCTGCTTCTGCTCTGTTTCCATTCAGTTAGATCACGCTAGCTCTGTCTGCTTCTGCTGTGCTCTGTTTCCATTCAGTTAGCCCATGCTAACTCTTACTGGTTTTGTGTCCCTTCAGTTAGCCCATGCTAACTCTGTCTGCTTCTGTCATGCTCTGTTTCCATTCAGTTAGCCCATGCTAGCTCTGTCTGGTTCTGCCTTGCTCTGTTTCCATTCAGTTAGCCCATGCTAGCTCTGTCTGCTTCTGCTGTGCTCTGTTTCCATTCAGTTAGCCCAGTGGTGTCAAACTCGTTGCCATGGAGGGCCGTGTGTATGCAGGTTTTCATTCCAACCAATTAATGCTGCCTTAATTGAGTCCAATTACTCATTCAGCCATATGCGTTTAACTGCATTGAAGCACAGAATATAAGAAAATTTTTATTTAGACAATGCGGGTCACCATAGACGTCGGGTCACCATTGTGCACAAACCTGCATCCCTAATTCAGCAAATAAGTTAACTAATTATATAATCAAGATCTGAGGCTGGAATGAAAACCTGCATACACACGGCCCTCCATGGCAACAAGTTTGACACCACTGAGTTAGCCCATCCTAACTCTAACTGGCTTTGTGTTCGTTCACGGTTAGCCCATGCTAACTCTTCCTGTTTAGTGTCTTTTCAGAGTTAGCCCGTGCTAACTCTTCCTGGTTTAGTGTCTGTTCAGAGTTAGCCCGTGCTAACTCTTCCTGGTTTTGTGTTTGTTTAGAGTTAGCCCATGCTAACTCTTCCTGGTTTTGTGTTTGTTCAGAGCTAGCCCATGCTAACTCTTCCTGGTTTACTGTTCCTTCAGAGTTAGCCATGGCTAACTCTTCCTGGTCTTTTTTGTCTGTTCAGAGACAGCCAAGGCTAACTCTTCTTGGTTCTGTGTCCGTTCAGTTAAACCAAGGCTAAATCTTTCAGGTCTGTTTCCATTGAGCTAGATAATGCTATGGTTTATCATAAACACTTTATGATGAATTTATTTATGAATAAAATAAATTAATCATTAATCAAAAAATGCATTATTATGCATAAAACATGTGGTAAACTAAAAGGAAATGGCTCAACTGCCTGTGAACCATGAAACACAGGAATTTCATTCTCTCTTGAACACTTGCATTCAACAGGAAGTGAAATTAAGGACAAATGACTGGACCCAGCCCATGAGACACGGATTATGATTGGCTGGGGGAAAAGCGCACCCGTGCCATGTTGCAGATCCTGAAGATGCGGTTGATGATGTCCTCATCGATATCGGCGGAGATGAACTCCACCTGGATGGGGCCATAGCAGGTAGAGCTTTTCTCTGGCCAATACTGCATGCACAGCTGAGAGAGAGAGAGAGAGAGAGAGAGAGAGAGAGAGCGGGAGAGAGCGGGAGAGGGAGAGAGAGATGACAACACAATTAGACAGTAGTCCTGGGGGAGGAACCAACAGCACATAGTGCAGCAAAGTATGTGTTTGAATGTCATACCCTCAGAGACAGTGAGTGACAAAACTAACTTTATCCCACAATTCTACAGTTACAAACACACACACATGCGCACACACACACAGAGGGGGGTTACACGTCCTACACACACTCAGGTATTAGTTGTTTGACACAGAGGGCTACAAAAACACTCCCTCGCAAAATAATTAACTTCCAGCATACTCAAAGTACACAACATGACATTTTATATCAGATAGGTATTTACATTTACTTCAGTGTTACAGCAAAATAAACATACTTTATAAAAATAAACTGATCCCTGACACATACTCAATACACACACGCGTGGGCAAACCGCTCATGATCTGCGTACCGTGAAGTGAAACAGCAGCTCTATTTCATGGCACACGGGTACATTCTGAAGAATATATTACACAGGTATGAATAAATTCACAAGACGTGCACCGCTGTTTGCTCGCGACATACATTTCTTTTCTTTTTTGCGCAAAGCTGATGAAAGTTCAATGCCTTGGAGGGAGGGAAAAAAAATTAAACGGATGGAATTTTCTATTCACTGAAGGAAAGTAATAGACCAAATCAGCTCTGAAAACTGTGTAATGTAGCACTTTAGGGTAAAATCCATCAGTTACGTCCTCCAGAGTCCCGAGACTGGACTGAGTGCTCACAGCGTATTGGTGGCTGAGCCTCCAATCAGCACATATTAATACAGATCGGTATTGATGAGTTCTCGGGCTGGAGAAGTGCCAGGCTGTTGGCCCGAAACGAGACCTCTGGCAGGGCGAGGCGGCGATACGGCAGGGCCCGGTGATGAGTGTAGGCCTGGCCCGGTGATGAGACCCGGTGATGAGTGTAGGCCTGGCCCGGTGATGAGACCCGGTGATGAGTGTAGGCCTGGCCCGGTGATGAGACCCGGTGATGAGTGTAGGCCTGGCCCGGTGATGAGACCCGGTGATGAGTGTAGGCCTGACCCGGTGATGAGACCCGGTGATGAGTGTAGGCCTGGCCCGGTGATGAGACCCGGTGATGAGTGTAGGCCTGGCCCGGTGATGAGTGTAGGCCTGGCCCGGTGATGAGTGCAGGCCTGGCCTGGTGATGAGACCCTACGCATGGGGGCTGGGAGCTGCCAGATGACAGGTTCGAGAATGCGGGCGGGTGGATTTCTGAGGAAGCTCTGGTGCGCTGGACATGCACACTGAGAAAGGGCCGTGCTCTAACCCAACGCTGCCCAACCCTGCTCCTGTAATCCAGGACTGTCCAACCCTGCTCCTGGAGATCTACCGTCTGGTAGGTTTGATCAGGATTCTACTGATCAGCAGCTAAATGAGATCTCTAGCTACTGAATGGGTTGTTCCTCGTTAGGGTTGGAATGAAAACCAACAGGGTGTTAGATCTCCAGGAACAGGATGCTGTAGCCCCTTAGAATGCCCTTGTACCCTGTTTCAGGCCTGCTGAGCTGCGGAAGAGTATGTATGTGTGTGTGTGTGTGTGTGTGTGTGTGTGTGTGTGTGTGTGTGTGTGTGTGTGCGTGTGTGTGTGTGTGTGCGTACCTGTGCGGCGTCCATCTCATTCAGCATCACTATGGAGGAGCAGTTGTAGTCGAACACCAGCCTCCAGAAGTCCGCTACCGTGTTGGGTAAGGGGTGCTGGGTCACTATGAAGGCTGCCGGTTGCTTGTGGCTCTGGAGAGCGAATAGAGGACACACGCATCACACTAGCATCACGCTAATGCGCAAAAGGCTACCAGTCTGGGAATGAATCGCCCCAATCCTGCGGCTGCAGTACTGGCCATGCACCCTTACATGGCCTATCGTTCTGCTACAGACCTGGCAACCACTGTGCAGTGCATAGCCATTCAGTCAGAAGTCACATTTTCCAGGACGAAACCAGTATTTTCTAAACTACCACATCAGCTCATTGGTCGGCGGATGATATCTCCACACTCGAAGAGCGCTCGAAGAGCGCTCAGTGCAGAAAAGTGGTTTCCAGGACACGATAGGCGATATCATAAAAAAAAAGGAAACTAAAACTCCCCCAACAAAGTTAAAGTGTGTAATTAAAAGTTAAACAACGGGGCGCGTCCATAATGAGATCAGGCCAGAGTAATGGAGCTTTGAAGGCGGCAGATGCGGGGCGAGGGGTCTGATGGGTTTTTTTTTTAGACGCCGAGGCGACGGGAGATCCGGGGGCCGGAGCGTGGAGGCTCCCCCGCCGACAGAGCCCAGCTGCGGCTTCCTCTCCGACAGCTGCGGCGCGGGGGGGGGGCCAGGCGTTTTAAACGCTCCCCGAGCGCACGTCTAAAAACCGCGCCGTGGCTAACGGCTCTGCGCCGTGCACCGCAGCCCCGCCCCCCCCTGCCCGTCCGGGGAGTGCCCCCCCCCCCACCCTTCCCAAACTGCAGCCATTTTCTCAGGGCTGTTTCCAAGCCACTGCAAGGCGTCGTATCCGGCTCGGAGTTCACTGCACCATTAAGACCCAAATTAAATCCACATCTGTCCCTAAATCTGACTGACTATAAATGCAACCGTTACACATCTTCTTCACAAACACGGTTCAGTAAATTCATTTCGGTGACTGCTGAATTTGGCAAGCTGTGCTTCGAATGGTCATCGCGCAATCAGGGCCTGGATGAAGCCATCTTTCCATTACTCTAAATAAGCAAATAAACGCAGTTACAAATAAGCTCTGCTAATAAACAATGCTTTGGCTAGTTAAGTTTGGTCATTGCTGTACTGGGCAAATTATGCTTGTGCAGAAAGGAAGGATGGCTATTCCTGAAGATCTACCGTCCTGTAGGTTTTAAATTCAACCCTAATTCTAGATCTCCAGCTCTTGGATGAGGTGTGCTTTGTTAGGGTTGGAGAGAGCCTACAGCAGGTCATCATCAAATCTGGTCCTCAAATCCAAATCCGGCCCTGGTTTTCTTTCCTCCCTGGCAATTAACTGAACTTCTAGCGCTACTGATCGGCCAGACAGTCCTCCCACCTGACAATCAGGTAAAGGGAGGGTGGAAACCCAGCAGTTCTCAGCCGATGAGGATCGTGATTTGATGATCCCTGATGACCTACAGGATGGTAGACCTCCAGGAACTGGTTGAGCCGCCATTGTGCGTGATTGTGTGTGAGGTAAGGCCCCAGGCCTGGGAGTGGGAGGGGCTTACGTCCATGAGCGCGGCGTTGATGTAGTTGCTGGACTCCCCGTCGACGGAGATGAGGAACGGGAGGCAGCGGTCGACGGACAGGACGTCCATGCTGCGGTTCTTATCGTGGTTCCGGGGAAGCAGCCCCACACTGCAGTCCTCAGCCCGCACCCGCGGTGTCACGATGTTCAGCGTCTGCCAACACAAACCGCCGTTTTATTACAAACCGCCATTTCATTACAAACCGCCATCTTATTACAAACCACCATTTCATTACAAACCACCGTTTCACAACAAACCGCCGTTTTATTACAAACCGCCATTTTATTACAAACCGCCATTTCATTACAAACCGCCATCTTATTACAAACCACCATTTCATTACAAACCACCATTTCATTACAAACCGCCATTTTATTACAAACCGCCATTTTATTACAAACCGCCGTTTCACAACAAACCGCCATTTCATTACAAACCGCCATCTTATTACAAACCACCATTTCATTACAAACCACCGTTTCACAACAAACCGCCATTTTATTACAAAACGCCATTTTATTACGTACCACCATTTCATTACAAACCACCGTTTCACAACAAACCGCCATTTTATTACAAACCGTCATTTCATTACAAACCGCCATTTCATTACAAACCACCGTTTCACAACAAACCGCCGTTTCATTACAAACCGCCATTTCATTACGAACTGCTGTTTCATTACAAACCGCCGTTTCATTACAAACCGCCATTTCATTACGAACTGCTGTTTCATTACAAACCGCCATTTTATTACAAACCGTCATTTCATTACAAACCGCAATTTTATTACAAACCGCCATTTCATTAGCATTTACATTGCAATTATGTTTACAGATGTGTACATTTTAAAAATAGTATCCATTTATGCAGTTTACTACAGCAATTCAGGTTAGGCATCTTACTTCAGGGCACAGTGGCAATGCCCCAGTCAGTAATTGAACCTGCAACCTCTGAGTTAGCATCCCAGTAGTATAACATACACAGCTACACTGCTGCAACACTGACCATATCACCAGCTCATTTAATCCCTGTCAACAATGCAGAAAATGAATCATAAAATAAATAAATAAATAAAGAAAGGAAGGAATAAATCGGCTGACCTAAGAAGACACTGTGCTGTGGTCTGCTTTTGGCACAAGGTTTAAGCAAATTCCTTTTCTGTTCTTTGACTCTATCAAATTCTAATTTAAAGCACTCTTGGCTGCAGTATATATTACCTGTCAGAGGGAGTGTAAGAGAAGGGAAGATTCATATATTATCAGCCAACACTTGACACTAGTTGACACGCAGAAAGCAAAATGAAACATAGACTATCAGAAAATAAGAACATAAGAATACATAATGAGGAGAACAGGCTATTCAGTCCATCGAGAACATATAACCGACCACATCAACGCCAGCTACATCAATGTGAGTATGGACACAGGACCACACAAGAGTGCATAACGAGAGAACAGGCCATTCAGCCCATCTAGAACATAAGAACACATAATGAGGATAACAGGCCATTCAGCCCATCTAGAACATAAGAACATAAGAATACATAATGAGGAGAACAGGCCATTCAGCCCATCTAGAACATAAGAACACATAATGAGGAGAACAGGCCATTCAGCCCATCTAGAACATAAGAACACATAATGAGGAGAACAGGCCATTCAGCCCATCTAGAACATAATAATACATAATGAGGAGAACAAGCCATTCAGTCCATCTAGAACATAAGAACATAAGAATACATAATGAGAAGAACAGGCCATTCAGCCCACCTAGGCTTGTTTACCTACAGTATAGTCCACTTTCAAAGCTTTGACCACACTCTATATTAGGCCCTCAAAGCAAACACACGTCTTAGGCTCCTAAGTTAGCCCCTGCTTTTTGCTGCCTCGCGATTGGACGTGTGAGGGGGCGAGTGACGTCACCGGGGAGGAGGCGCACCCTCGCTCACCTGAAACTCGTCCTTGACCTGGCTGGAGTTGGTCTGCGGGTCCAGGCGGCTGATGTTGTAGTATATGGCCCGGAACTCGCACACCGGTATCGCCGTGTTCCCGCACAGGCAGGCCTCCAGGATGGCGTCGTGCACGAAGACGTACTGCTCCTGCACGGGAGGGGGAGGGGGGCGTGGCCACAGGCGTGACATCACACACACAGTTACAGGGGATAGGCCTCAGGCCTGGCAGGCTAGTATACAAGAGCAGCCCCAGCGTACAGTCAGCAGTCTGACAGTCTGAATGCTGGAACCCTTCGTCCTCTAAACCATTTTAGGAAAAACCTCAAGTTTCAATTTCAAATTTTTTTAAATGCATATATTAACACGTGGTGTTAATATATACCAGACCTGGGTCAAATACGTATTTGTTTAGGATTAAAATGCTTTTCTACGCTTTACTGATCTCGTCTGGTGTATTGGAACCTACGAAATACTTTCAAAAAGTGCAAACCCTGCATTCTGGTCATATTGGCAAGCTCAATTACACCAGGCAAGATCAACAGAGCACAGAAAAGTATTTTAATAGCTTGATTTATTTTCATAAGATTTATTTTGCTTTTTGCATTTGCTTCGACACTGTAATACAACTCCCAGCAAGCATTTCACCAACATCTCAGACAAATCATAGACACAGGCTTTGCAATGCACTATGGGAACCTGAGGCAAGGATACAAGGGAACGACCGCGCTGCTTTACAAGACAACGCCTTGTTTCACAAAAGCGATTTTCGAGGATTCTCACTCGCAAATCACAATATCTCATCAGAACGCGCTTCACGAAAAATGCAAATCGCATGCAAATCGCCAATAAAAGTGCGACAGCTACAGGTCTCTTGCACATCATCCAGGTCTCTCACACACTTTTTTATCAATGGGGTCTCGATGACAGATCTTTCTACAGTTTCCAGGATCTGCAGCAGCTGTAGTTGTGACATCATGCCTGAACCCTAAAAGTAAAATCCTCAGGAGTCTGGGGTGGCCCTGGTCGCTACATACTTGGATTTGCTAATGGCTTTAAGTGCGTTAAGTCCAAAATGGAAGCTCCCTTTATGCAATGCAAAAAAAAAAAAAAAAAAAAAAACATTACCAAAGCCCATAAAAAAAGAGCTTAAATTATGTGCTGTATCTGTAATGAGATCCAGTAGAAACGCAGTTTTAAAAAAAACTGCACGGTATGCATCAAAAAAAAAAAAAAAAAAACGCATAAAAAAATAATCTCCCAAGCTGCCCCTTGCCACAGCATAGATTTCCACATATTTCCGCTCAACAATGGAGAAGGCTTAAGGGCCCTGATGCTAATTGTGGGCCTTTGATCCGGATTGGGCTAAATCCATCTACTGTTGACCTGGCCCATCCATTACCTACAATCCAGCTCTCCCGCAGGAGAAAAAAAAAGCCTTTTAAGGGATTAATTGCTTTTCTGTTGTTTTGTACAGGCTTAGCGCTCTAAATTGCGCATTATGGTGACACAAATTGGCCTGTGCCCATTACGGTTGCCCCCGCCATCCGGCCGCTGTTTGCCCCCCGCCCCCCCCCCCCCCCCCCCCCGTCACACGCGCGTTCCTTTCGCTTCGCTCTGCCGCCTCCGACGCCGCCGGAAAAGCAAATCTCTACATTAGAGCAATCTGGCAAAAAACAAAACCAAAAAAAAAAAAAAAAAATAATAATAATAAAACCGCGGTGATCTAAGTGATTTGCCCTACATTCAGGATAACGTGTCATAAACTCGTTCTCGGATGTAATTACGCCTTTGAAATGGAAGAATTATGCGGGGACGGAGCTAAAAGCTACCGCAGTGTGTGTGCCCTTAAATCCTCTCCTGCGTGCATTATATAACTTGTAAACCCGTAGGGGGCTCTTTCACAACTGCACGTGTAATTGCTCAACATAAATAATAAACAGAACGGCAGGTTGATTTATTGATATACCAAAGGACTTTAAGTCTGCTTTATATCTGCGCATTTTCAGGGAGTATATTCAGCAGACTTGCAGTCGTATCTCTGCATTAAATGCAGGCAGTGAATTTGACCCAGTACACGGCTTTTGATTTTTCCGCCTTCGTCTGCGACATTCAGAAATGATCAGCTTTAGCATGCCTGTACCGCAGCAAGAGTGGATCAAACAAGTTATTAGATGGAGAAAAACACAACAAGAAATATTTGTGAGGGGGTTTGTTTGTGCAGACCCTGCGGTCACTCTCGTGGAGCGCTAAGGAACAGGAGCAGCTAACCATGGATTCAGCTAACTTCTGGATTCAAACCTGCAGGACCTGCTTATTGAGGTCTGATTCTTGGCTTTGTTTTAACCCCGCCCTCCTGCACCTATCCTGCAGGGGAGTGGCCAGGGCTGACAGACGGACTGAAGGCCGAGATGTGGAAACTGCAGATAGAGGCCAGACCCAACAATGGCTGCACCACGGCAGCCCTCTCTGACCACATCCACCTCTGTCTTCACCATGGCAACCCTCAGTAACCACATCCACCTCTGTCTGCACCACGGCAGCCCTCTCTGACCACATCCACCTCTGTCTTCACCATGGCAACCCTCTGTGATCACATCCACCTCTGTCTTCACCATGGCAACCCTCAGTAACAACATACACCTCTGTCTGCACCATGGAAACCGTCTGTGACCACATTCACCTCTGTCCGCACCATGGCAACCCTCTGAGACCACACCCACCTCTGTCTGCACCATGACAACCCTCTGTGATCACATCCACCTCTGTCTGCACCATGGCCATCTTCTATGACCACATCCACCTCTGTCTGCGCCATGGCAACCCTCTGTGATCACATCCACCTCTGTCTGCACCATGGCAACCCTCTGTGACCACATCCACCTCTGTCTGCACCATGGCAACCCTCTGAGACCACACCCACCTCTGTCTGCACCATGACAACCCTCTGTGACCACATCCACCTCTGTTTGCACCATGGCAACCCTCTGTGACCACATTCACCTCTGTCTGCACCATGGCAACCCTCTGTGACCACACCCACCTCTGTCTGCGCCATGGCAACCCTCTGTGACCACACCCACCTCTGTCTGTGCCATGGCAACCCTCTGTGACCACACTCACATCGTGATGCACCATGGGAACTCAGTGCAGCCATACCCACCTCGGTCTGCACCATGTTGACCCTCTGTGAGCGCAGCTCTCGGATGCAGTTGAAGATGTCCACCACTCCCTCGTTCTCCGCCATGTCCAGCATGATGTCCACTGCGATGAAGCAGCCCGTTCTGCCTGCGCCAGCACTAGGAAGAGAGGGAGAGAGAGAGAGAGAGAGAGAGAGAAGAGTGGGCATTAGTTATTAATGAGATGGAGAATGAGAGAGTTGCAGGTCCTACAGGAAAAAGACGCACACACACACCTACATGTGGGCATGCGCACACACAGACATACACAGAGACACACACACACACACCCACACGCACAGGTGCGTGCACACACATACACAAATATACACAAACGCACATACACACAAGCATTTACACAGACATACACATGCACACACTCACGCACACATGACGTATACACACACGCACACACACACACACACACACACACAGCACAGGCGAGAGTGACAGGGCCGCAGGCTGCCGCAGCCGTCCTGACCCTGCTGCCGGGTGTTAGGGAAACATGCAGCGCACTTGAGGGAGTCCTATTGGGGGGGGGGGGGGGGGTCATCCTGCAGGGAGCTGTAATTGGGGGGGAGGGGGGGGAGTAGGGGGAGTAGGAGGAGTCATATCTCAGACAGCCCCCCCCCCCCCCCCCCCGACAGCTCTGGCGTTCCCGCCGCTCCCGCCGCCGCCGGGCAGATCGCCTGTCAGTCCCCGTGATTAATGGCTCCGCCGGTCGGCCGGCGCGGCCCTGCGGGGGGGGGGGGGGGGGGGGGGTAACGCCGGAGGAAATTAGAAACGACTTTGCGGGGCCTGTCAGAAACTTCGCTCCGCAGGGGGGGCCCCCAGAGACGAGACTCGTCTGCCGGACTTCGTCTGCATCGTCTCCCGTCCTGCGCCAGGCTCCAGCTCCCCGAGCTGGGGGGGAAAAAAAGGCCCCCAGCGCCCTCTCTCTCTCTCCGTCAAACGCCCGGCGGGCTCCGGACCGGAGAGAGAGAGGGCCGCTCGTCGTTTGAGAGCGACCCGCGACGTTTGGAGTCGCCTGGTTTTAACGGCGCGGCGGCGGCCGCGATGAGTCATCACGTGCGTCGGGCACGCGATTGGCTGTTTGTGGTGGGGGTGTATCGACGCGTATGTTCGCCCGCGCTTTCCTGGGGAAATGTCACGCGCGGCCGTCCGTCTTTAGCGGTGTGAGCGGACTCGCGCCGCGCCTCCGTCTTCGTGAAGACGCTCTGAAGGCTTATGGACAGAGCGGCGAGGCGGGGTGAGCCTTTAGCGCTCTCCCTCTCTCTCTCTCTCTCTCTCTCACCCGCTCTCTCTCTCTCTCTCTCTCTCTCTCCCAGCACCCCAAAGTTCAGGAGAGAGGAGCAGAGTGCCCCCCCCCCTCTGGAATTCAGGAGAGAGGAGCAGGCTGAGCGTGTCGGAGCAGACCTGCTATTTCCTGGTTAAAGATGTGCTCGTCGCATCTGATTTGCCCTCTCAATCCGGAGCCAAAAGCAAAGCAAGGAAGAGAGGTAAAATGGCCGCTCGCTATTATAGGGGCAGTTTCTGAGCTCCTTCCTGTCCAGTGTTTGGGTCTCTGCCCTGCCCCTCTGAGGTGAGCGGCTTCACTTGCCCTCAGAAGCAGTAGCAGTACCCACCTCATCCTCCTCCGCCCCACCCCCCCCCCCCCACAGGGGCCAGCCTCAGCCCTGAGAATACGGAAGCTAAAGCGTCCATTACAGCCTCAAACTCAGCTCCCCTGATCCACCTCGGCGGCTGCTGGCTGTCCTTCCAGCCATAACTGCAACCCCTGCATTGTAAGGACCCGCTAATTATTCTTAATTAGACACATTTCACATCTACTGAAGGATTAAGGTCTCGCGGTGTCAGAAATGGCTGCGTGCCACAAAGAATAAATTTGCCAACCCGGGACTTTTTAACCAGTCAGGTCAATTAGCGCTTTCATTTTTCTGAGATGTGCTATACGGAAAATAATTCTCTTTAAAAAGAGGTCACATTGTTAATAGACTGAATTATAAACTGACAGCTAATATCAGAGGACTGCTAATTGCTGCAAGTGTGGACAGCTGGTCACTGACACTAAAACCATTTGTGGGAAATGGGTTCAAAGGCAAAGCAAATCAAAACTGCATTTTTGTCGAAAAGTTAAAGAAAGAAAATGTAGAAGAACTTTAATGGATGTTTTCAACAAAGTTAAATGATTAAGAGATATGAGTCAAAGTCTATTTAGGGCTTCCATAGACTTACTGCTTCACCAGTGTAATATTTCTGAAGGAGAAGAATACTTTCACTGCGTGTGTGTGTCTGTGTCTGTATGTGTGTGTGCATGCGCGTGTATATGTGTGTGTGTGTGTGCAAGCCTGTGTGTGTGCATGTGTGTGTGTGCGTGTAAACTCAATAGGCACCTTAAAGCTAAATAATTGCCTAAATCTTACCAACACAGTTGCACAAAGTGACAGGCCTGTGCACGGGCTGCTTACACCATGCAGAGTGCAGATAAACGAGGCAGGTCATGAGCTGGTTCAGACAGTATGAATGCTAATCAACGACCCAGACGCTAATAGGGCGGCAGTGTAGGTTAGGAAACTCGGACCATGGCTCAGAGGTTGCAGGTTCAACTCCCAGGTGAGGCACTGCCCTTGCAGCCTTGAGCACTGTACTTATCCTAAATCACTTCAGTAAATGTACAGCTGTATAAAAGCATTCCGGGGTGAAAAGTTTTGTAAGCTGTGAAAGCCACACTAAAATAAAGTGTACATGAAAGGAAATCATGTAATTTCCAAGATGGCGCTGCTCTGTGGCGACTAATGCATGGCAGCACGTGTTTGTTTTTGCTATGTTTGTATAATTGTGAGTGTAGCTGTCTTAGTTGAGAGCTGCTACAATGCATGTGGATTGTAATGGATTTATAGCTGCTGCATTGCACCTGGCGCCTTCTGAATGCACCTGGAGACTTGTCACAGCGTTGGTGGATTACCGCAATGCTGTAATTCTCACTTCTTAACCTCACGTATGCAGAGAACGGACTGATGTCTGTTGTCATCACAATGGACTGCAAGGGACGAAAACGGGAAAAGAAAGGGGTCAAGGCCCCCCTGCCCACAGCACTAGCCTGTTTGCAAACACACGTTCACTTACTAAACAGTTCGCAGAGCTTCATTCGTTGACAAAATGCACGTGTGAATACAGAGACAGCTGTCTGTCAGGCTTAATGGAATGCCAGCGGGAAGAATCGATAGCCAATGATGCGTCGCGTATTGAAGGTTTTAATTGCTCAATTAGAACGGTTCAGGACAACCATGTAACCAGGCAAGTGGGGGGGGGGGTGAGCTTAGCACAGGGGGAATCAGAACAGCTTACGCTAAAATGTAAAGAGGAGCGTACAGATAAAATTTTAAGTAAATTTCACGGGAATACTCTTCGACGGACTTGGCGAGGAGCGCGAACGCTGATCAATGGGAACACATCACGCGGCGGGAGAGAAATCAGCGGCGACAACGACGAAACCTTCGCCGAGGAACGACAGATTTAATTAAGAGGCGCACCTGGTTGAGCGCAACAGCCTTCTGCAAGCTCTGCGCCTGAGGGGTTCGACGGTTCTGACAGGCTCGCCACACCAAATCCCACAGAACCGGTGCATCTCAACCCGTACCGCAGCCAGCCTACGTGGAATTCATCCACAACGATCACCCTACCCGAATACACAAACCCCTACGAGTACCCCTAACGACTATAGACCAGAACTGCCCTGACCTCGCTTTTAATAAAAAAGCTTGGATGGGGAATTGTGCTGTCCCCCCTAATTAAGGAAACGTGTGACCGACAAGATCCGCTGGAGTTCGCCCGCAAGGCGAAGCGTGGCGTCGAAGCCGCACCTCTCTTTCTCGCACGCAGACGAACAGAACGCACGCGTGCGCATTCTGTTCGTGGACTTAGCCTCCGCGTTCGATGCGGTGAACCCCCTATCTCACGCTACAAACGCTCGAGGGCAGGACCGTGAGCAGTACGTTAGTACGGTGGATAGGCGCTTTCCCCGCTAACCGCGCCCAGTCCGTCAACAAAAGCCTTCTCTTCCTCGTTATCATCAACACGGGCCTCCCGTGGGGTTGCCTCGGTTACCCAGCCTAATTCACCATAAAGTGTTCCTCGTCAAACTGTCACTTTGTCAAATTCTCGGGTGACACGGCTGTCGTAGGGCTCCTGTCCTACCCCCGCACCGAGGACCGTTACAGGATACGGGGAAGAAGGGTTTCAGAATGGAGCTAATGAAATCTTAAATCTTAAACCACCACAAAAGCTAAAGAAATGATAGTAGACTTCAGAGGTGGCTGAAACAGCAAATAATTCAGTTGAGGTGCCCAGGTATCTTGGAACATTCACTAACAATAAGCCGAAGCTTACAGGAAACATTCAGCAAAGGTCAGCAACGGCTGCATTCACTCCGTAAACTAAGAAAACATCCTGTCGGCAATAACACCCTCTTCAGATTTTACCAAACATTCATCGAAAGCACAATAACCTCAGGATTACTTGCCAGATACAGTTCACTCTCAGCAGAAATAAAATATCAAAAAAAATATCAAAATCTACAGCTTAAAATTGGAGGTAAAAAGGCTGGACATTCAAGCCATCTTCAATCACAGAACCATTCAGAAAAGTGATGACAATATTAAGGACATTTCTCTGCTGCTCCACCAGGGAAGGGTTTGGGATTGCATATGTACAGGACAGCCAGAACACCAGAGACTTTCATTACAGCTTCCCTCAGTTTACAAAACAAACAACATTAACCGCCCCCCCCCCCCCCCCCCCCCCAAGACCGCACGGAGCCACAAGGGCAGTTATTTATTTATTGTCATCGTTAATTTATGTTTCTTATGAAATGTTGATACTCCTCATTGTTGGTTTGTTTTGATGTGAAGTCAATGTCATCGCTGCTGCCTTATTGCGCTGTCAGTGTTATTCATTGTTTGTTCCGTGCGTCATGCAAGAAACACATTCCTGTAAGGATCAATAAAGCATTCATCCATTCATTCATTCATTCATTCATTAATTCAGTCATACATTTGTCAGAAGACTGCCCTCACAGGCCAAAGTCACAGACAGTGTCACCTCTGTTTCTCTGTGCTACAGCAGGTACGCACACACTATAACTCTCACATACTGAGAATGCAGAAACAGCATCTTCTCCCCTTTTCTAGTTACCTGCCAATACCAAATTGAAAGGTAAAGAGTGTGTCACAAGTGCTCTTAATAATGCCAAGTATTCTTACAAAAAAAGTACATTTTAATTCTTAAAAATAAATAAATAAAAATATGATTTAGTGTTTATTAACCTTGCTCTGAAGGCATCTGCCCACACCACGCACTGACAGTTGGTTCTAAATGCTAATGAGCTGCTCTAATGCAGTGCACGCATTTAATAAATTTTGTTTATGCGTCGTGATATGGATTGCTGTGATTATGAGTGTTGAATTAAGTGTTCTCCAGCTAGAGGCCGTGTGCTGTGTTCTGACCTCTCTGCTCTCTCTTTCAGCCTCCAATCAATGATCCACTCTTCCTGCTGCTTCCTGTACCAGCAATGACCTGCTTATTCCACCTGCAATGATCCACTATACCAACCTGCAATGATCCACTATCAGAACCAACAATGATCCACTATCACAACCTACAATGATCCACTATCACAACCTGCAAAGATCCACTATCAGAACCAACAATGATCCACTATCACAACCTGCAATGATCCACTAACAGAACCTGCAATGATCCACCATTATAACCAAGAATGATCCCCTCTCACAACCTGCAATGATCCACTATCAGAATCAACAATGATCCACTATCACAGCCTACAACGATCCACTCTCACAACCTAGAATGATCCACTCTCACAACCTAGAATGATCCACTCTCACAACCTACAATGATCCACTATCAGAATCAACAATGATCCACTATCACAGCCTACAATGACCCACTCTCACAACCTAGAATGATCCACTCTCACAACCTAGAATGATCCACTCTCACAAACTACAATGATCCACTATCAGAACCTGAAATGATCCAATAACAGAACCTGCAATGATCCAATAACAGAACCTGCAATGATCCAATAACAGAACCTGCAATGATCCACTAGCACAACCTACTGTGTAATGATCCACTGTCTCAACCTACAATGATACGCTGTCGGTATCCATATTGATTTATATTGAGCCAGTATCAGTACCTGCAATGGACCACGATGGGTCCGGCGTCAGGGGGGTTGAGGAACTTGACTTGGCGGACGAACCCCAAAAGGCCGGTGGCGTAGCAGGGCACCCCGTGGTCCGGCCAGCTGGTGAAATGGAACTGCCGAATCTCCCGGATCTCGTGGTGGCCCTTCTGAGAGAAAGCACACGGGTTCAATACCAACGTGTACAATTGTGCCCATACAACAATGAATTAAGGAGGACATTTGCACACACATGCACACACACACCAATGTTTTAAGGAGGACATACACACACACATTCACATGCACACACATACACCAATGTGTTGAGGACACTCACACAGAAACACTCAGAAACACTCACTCAAAGTGGGAGTACAAGGCCTTTGCACAACACTGATTATGATATAAAAATATTTTTAGTAAAATTAAATCATAATTTGAAATTGAGAAATGCAGGATGAGTCAGCATGCTTTGGCCACAAGGAGACTAATTAATTTCCCCTGCTGTGGTGTTAAAAATAAACAGGAAAATAAACCACAGGTTTTCAAACACTCTTTCCTTATAAAGTATCTGCATACAGATCCTACAAAAAAAAAGAAGATATTCACATTGGAACTAAGCACAGCCAGAGCATACATTACATTGCAGGCTTTTAGCAGACACTCTTATCCAGAGCGTATTACATTGCATCCAATTATACAGCTGGATACATACTGGAGCAATGCAGGTTAAGTACCTAGCTCAAGGGTACAACGGCAGCGTCCTACCGGGGAATCAAACCTGCGACCTTTAGGTTACAAGACCAACTCATTAGCCATTATACTACACTGACGCCCCCATCACACACAAAAATCAATGGGTGCCTTGCAAGAGGACTTTAGGGAGCCAGTGTTCACCTGCTATTCTCTGCTAATAATTCCCCTCTTTAGACCTGGTCCAGTCGCTCTCCCCGTTCATGCTAATTGCAGTTTTGGGTGGTGAGAGATTTAATCCCAGCTGCCCATGCGGACATGCGCAGGAAACCCAGGCGGCTAGCGAACGAGGGCGCTAACGCCTCCCCGCTCAGCGCGGCGTCCTGAAACCCTACACAAACGGCGGTAAACCGCGATAGAGCCGCGGAGGCCGGGGGCTCGCGCTCGCCTGATTCTCACCCGACAGCGCGGGAGGACTCTTTTACACGTAACGCCGCGCTGCGGTAGAGTAATCCCCCACAAACCGCATCATTAGCAGCACTTCTCGGGTTTCCTGCTCCCTCTCTCTGTTCCCGGCGGCTGAACACCGCTACACGCTCTCTCTCTCTCTCTGTTTGGAAACGCGCGCGGCCAAAACGTTGAGCCGGCGAAACCCGCAGCGCGCCGACTCGCGCGGGCCTCAGCCCACCGATGGGGCGCGGGGCGTAGCGTAGCGTAGCAGGGAGCAGGGCGGGTAATTGGGATTCACGCCGCTCTCTGAATACACGGAGAGGCCCCGAGGTCAAGGGAAAGGTCGGCGCGGAGGCCGGTTCGACGCGGGCTGAAAAGCGAGCCGTCGTACGGTCTCGGCGAACAGCTTCGCGGTGCGACGGCGAAACGGGCACTTAATAGCCTGTGCAATTATCAGAACTCCTGCTCCTGCTTTTAGGCTTCCTTGTTTTTCATTACAAAGCTTTCCCTGCATCGGTGAACACCACTCCCACCCCACACCCCCCACCCCCCACCCCCCACACACACACCGGGTCTGCTTTGATTATCTCCGCCTGACAGAATCAGACCGGCTCCAGCCGAAACACTAAGCTCAGCTCAGCTTCAATTATTTAACGCGCACCGTAGCGCAGGAAACGCTCCCGGACGCTCCCGGACAGGAGCGGCGGCCGGCTCGCGGGCCACGCGGCGTAGTTTACCTTCTGAACCGTGAAGGTCCGGATGACGTACTCGGCCAGGGGCTCCGTCTCGATCAGCGTCACCTTGACGTCCCCGTAGACCTCCGTCTCGTCGGGCCAGTACCGCACGCATTTCACCTGGGCAGAGGCGGAGGCAAAAGGTGGTGAAAGAGGAGAAAATTCACCCCGGTCACTTTTTACCAAGGACACCTTGGCCCAGATTGGAGCTCTCAACTCCAGCCCAATTTTCTTCCCTCCCCGCGCTTTTAAAAAGTTATTTTCCAGTGCAAGCACACTTTGATGACTCGAACGAGGCGATTGTGTAACCCGCTGAACTGTGTCTGTAAAAAAAAAAAAAAAAAAAAAAAAACTCGAAAAAAACTTGAATTCAATTTAGGAGTCAGAGCCGAGAAGGAAGGAAAAAAAAAAAAAAAAAGTTGACTGAATCGCAGGCTGAATTTTTCACAGAAGCTTGACGTGAAGTATTGACTCAATAGTGCGACTGCAATTCCCTGATTGGACTGTTTTGCTTTTTTAAAAAAGAGTACATAATTGGCTTCTGATTGGCGCCATCCATAAAGGCTGCCTGTCGCTAACACAAGCTGGGCCCTACTGCTCGTGTTATTAACCCAATCCGAGCAGTCGACGGCGGGCCCAAGCGGCTGAGCTCTCCAGGGCAGGCCGGGTTTAAGACAGCTAGCTACTTTATTTGGCCGCAGACGCATATAATTCCTCCACGGAGAGCGCCACCACGGGTCCGCATTTTTTGGAAAATGAAAAACAGTGTGATGCCTGGATGGTAATATTATTACTAGGGGGGAAAAAAATGTAGACTCCCTTTAGAAGACGCATCAGGACCGGCAGAAATATCTTGAAATAAATTGAGTCTCCTTTTCCTGGTGTGATTGAGTCGGAAAGGTTTGCACCAAAAGTAGTTTTAACCAATAAACAGGATGAAGTGGGGTTGGGGGAGGAAGGGGGGGGGGGGGTCCCTGTGGTGCTGGGAACACAAGATACGACTGAAGCCAAAGAGGGAGGCATAACCACACTTTCTGTCTACACGCGCAACCAGTGCTGAAGCCTTTTGGAGAGACAAAGCTTCAGACCGCACGTTTACTGTCTGAAGCCGGTTACCATGGGGGGCGGGGCAGACGTAGAACTCGAGAGAATCAACCTACCCTTCCTACTTCCACCAGGTTGGTAACCATGACGATACTGCCGGAATTCTCCTGCCAAATCATCCTCCAGAAGTCCCTCACGGTCTCCTGCATCGGGCCTGAGGAAGAGAAGAAGGAGCATGACAAACCAGTAGATAACGTCTCAGGGTGCATAAACATCTATAAACTGCATTTATTTTATTCCATTTTTTTAAATGTTGTATAAACAGTGTGATGGAAAAACAACCTAATTTAAAAATTAAATTAAATTTTTTAAATTCAACCTTTAACTTTAATGAACGGGCCGCCCCTTAATCTGGGGACAGCTTCTGATTGGTTCCATCCCCCTGCCCGCAGCCCCTACCTTCTTACCTCCCCGTGCGTTTAATTACCTTGCGTGGCGATGTAGTGTCTCGGTCTGTGGTATCCCTGGGACGCAGTGGGGGGAAACACAAACACAAGCGCTTACATTAAAGGCCCCCCCTGTGGAACCGGGAAGGGGGGGGGGATTTAGGGGGGAACCCTAGGCAAACAGGACATTCGATTACGACGCGGTCGCTTAAACAAACGATGCGACACCGTCGTTACGCGACGGCTCCCTCGCACACGCGCGCGTGCCTGACACGTCGCGTTCGTTAGCGCTAAAGCCGCCGCGAGATAAATGAACTGTTAGCGGAGCCCAGCTCCCAGAGACAGAACCCCCCCCCTGGTGCCGCAATCAGTTTTACTGCAGGATGCTGGCACCGTCCGCCCGTTAATTGTTTTATTAGCGGGAAACGGGCTCGTGACACGATTGCAGACGCAGCTGCTCGGCGGGCCCCGGCCGACGTCTCTTCAAAAGGGGCCGGTCCCGGCGGTTTGGGAAAAAAAAATAAAGCCCCCCGCCGTACGACGAGCCTGGGACCCGGCGACGGCATCGCTACGGCGGCTACGCCATTGCGCGGCGCTTTTCATCCGCCCGAAAAGGAAAAAACGGCCTTCCTGCGCCCGTCCGGGCGGCCCGCTTAGCGCTCGGGAGGCGGGGGGGCTGTTTTTCTCAGATTACACGGAGCCAGCGTGCCAGGGGCCCTGTCAGGGGCCCGCTCCAAACCGACGCCGTCTGCCAACGGCAAGCCGCGCGTTTCGCGTTTAGCCGCCACTCCGGCTGCGCGGGCTGCTCTACTGACACCTTGCTCACGGTCTACTCGCACCTTACTCACGGTCTACACGAGGCGTAGTGTCGACACCTTGCTATAAGGCAGATAAAAAAGCCCACGAGAAAGCACAAAATGTACATTTTTTTAAGGAAACACTAAAGACACTTGGAGGAGAATACACCAAAGACCGCAACACTTTCGCACATGTTAAAATGCATTAAGCACTGGGGTAAAAAGTGTTTTAATGCAACTCACAAAGCACCTGCAGTGAGTGGAAAATGCACATAACTGCACTACTCAGGAAAGAACAACACAGTCTACTGTCTGCATCTTATGCATTTAATCCCTATTACCTACATACATTTCAGTGCCAAAATGTGTCATTTTTATACAAATACAGGCGGAGCCCAATTAACATTAAAAATACATATACATTATATATACACTAAGTGAAACTCAGCTCAACCTTTGCTCAAAAAATATCTTTCGAAGGTCACTCTCATGGATGAAATGTCTTATTTCACAAATAAAAATAGTGTGATATTATTACACTAGTGTCACAACACTTCCTCCTCTAAGACAGGCTTGCTGTGAGAGGTCAGTTAAATTCACAGGCTGTATTTTCTTCTCATTATGTATTCTTATGTTCTTGTGTTCTAGATGAGCTGAATGTCCTGTTCTCCTTATTATGTATTCTTATGTTCATACTCACATCGATGTAGTTGGCGTTGATGTAGTCTGAGTGGGGGTCCCCATCCAGTAGCTGCAGTCTCACCCGCGTGTGATCATCTGTGGGGTCAAATTTTCACAAAAGGCAAGTCTAAAGTTACATTTACTCATACACAGGACAAAAACACTACTTGTCTGAAGTTACATTTACCCATTTACAGAACAAAAACACTACGTGTCTAACGTTCCATTTACTCATTCGCAAGACAAGAACACTACATGTCTAAAGATACATTTACCCATTTACAGGACAAAAACACTTCATGTCTAAAGTTACATTTACCTATTTACAGGACAAAAACACTATACGTCTAAAGATACATTTACTCATTCACAGGACAAAAACACATGTCTAAAGGTACATTTACCCATTTACAGGACAAAAACACTTCATATCTAAAGTTACATTTACCTATTTACAGGACAAAATTCACTACACGTCTCAAGATACATTTCCTCATTCACAGGACAAGAACAGTACACATCCACATGCCTAACTAGTAGCTCTGTAGTTTAATTGTATGTAAACAACTACCATTTAATTACATGACACTTAAATTTTTTGAATTGTGTGTAACGTGTGTGTTTGTGTCTTTGGGCGTACTGTATTTACACACTGTCCAACAGCACACGACCATCCCCCACTAACGCTGAACTGGTGGTTAACAGTCACGTTCAAAACTATCTAACTGGGAGTACTTACATAAAGTTTATATGAGCCATCCCTCTTTTTAATAGCATCATATTGATGGATTTGCATTGTAAAATTTGTGAACTACATTGTATGAATCCCCCCCTTGTGTTTTTTTTTCCTTCTTCTTTCTTTCTTTATGTAAATGTATATATGTATATTTGTACGTGTGTGTAGTGTCATGCCGTTGTGTCTTTTATTATTAAACGCCCAATAAGAACATATTCACAAAAAAAAAAAAAAAACTATCTAACAGCAACCGCAAACGCAGTGGGGAAGGATCGAAATCGCGCCCCCCTTCACTGCCGCTAACACGCGCGCACAAACCCCCAGCACCCGATTCCCTGCCGCAAGCGGAGGACGCGCTTTATCTTAACGCCTGACTACTTTTAAGGGGGAGCATCAGTCTCCCCCTAAGTCTGACGCACGCAAACTCGGGCGCGGTTTCCCCCCGGTGCGATACCGGCTCCCCGTAGTCGAGTAAATTAAGTGGACAGGGCCGCGGGGGGAGTCCCAGGAAGGGAGGGGATTTTTTAAAAACGGATCAATCTCGCGCGCGGTGGGTGGCATTCTGCTTTGATCTGTATGAAATGCTAATCGGTCGTAGCGGCGCATCTTGCTTGCAATCTGACGGACTTGGGGGCATGAGGCCTGGCAGATGCCCTTCTCCATGCCCCCCCCCCCCCCTGACTTGTGCTCGGAACTTTCCGGAAAACGGGCAATCTCTCACTTCTGCCAGCCCGCCTCGGGCAGACACAGACGCCGACCCCTCCCTCTCCATCTCGGCTGACTTGTGCCGAGCATTCTGGGAGGCCGGGTGTGCCAGTTTTACCCCTCAAGCGAGGACCGGAGAAACCGACTCTCACGAGGAAGCCTTGCACACAAAACACTGCAGGCACAGCAGCCCACCCATTCGCCAGAAATTTTACCCCCACCCCCCCCGACTCACTCCCTTTATTCATAGACTCAATTAGGCAGCATTTTTTGGAACTGGCTGGTTCCAACAGCATGGCACTGCGATGAGCTTGCAATCTCACAATCTCACACACAGGGTTTCAGGGTCTCACAAAGTGAATCACAGAGTCCTGCTCACTGAATCATAGATTCCAGCACACAGAGCCACTGAGTCTCACACACAGTCACTGAGTCCTGCTCACAGAGTCACCGAGTCTCACACACAGAGCAACTGAGTCCTGCTCACAGAGTCACCGAGTCTCACACACTGAGTCACTGAGTCCTGCTCACAGAGTCACCGAGTCTCACACACAGAGTCACTGAGTCCTGCACACAGAGTCACAGGGTCTCACACACAGAGTTACAGGCAGGGTCTCGCAAAACGAATCATAGAGTCCAGCACACAGTCACTGAGCCTACTGATATCTGCAGTAAAGCTTGCAGCTAAAACCTTACCGCTCTGCTTTTGAATGTAATAGGGGACCTCAGCAGAATATCAGAACTTAATACATTCCCCTTTTTAAGGTTATATGGGGGCAACCAATGCTTTGCTTCTGACCGACCAGCGAGTGTCATTTTTTGTTGTTTAACATTCAGCTGCGCGTTAAAGTAATCACTTTGTAGCCGAACAGTGGGAGCGAAGTTCTTTTCAGCTAAATTAAAGTTGCGTCTGTATTTAAAGCGGATACAACTGCTCCCCAAAATGCATAATAAACCTCTGGGCCGTCTAACTCCCGTAATAATTGTTCTGCCAGTTCACGCATCTGTGCTTCATCAGAGCCAATCAGATGAAAAATGTGTTCCAGTATGTTACCGCAGACATACAACGGTTCAGTTTACAACAAAACACAAATGAATAAATAACAAAGGCATTATGCACGAAAATAAGAACAATGGCCTTTCTATATATTGCAGACATTAGACTCCATTTACAGCAAATGCCGAGCATCACCGATGCATCTTACGCATCCATTTGCTTTAGTCCCGGGTGAACGGGCGAATGCTCGCTCTCTCGCAAAGCGTTCGGTGCAGTGCGCAATTTACTCGGCTAAATCCGTCTGAGCCGCGGTAGGTCACGACGAAATGAACTCCGCGCCGTTGTCTCCGCCTGCAATAAACCGGCGTGTTATGACAGAGCTCTCATATTTATCTCTCATAATTATTCCGTAATTAGGAGGCTATTAATTATAGCGGTTTCACACATTGTTATCGAAAGGACTTTGTCTAATAGTTTCAGTGGATATTTCACAGATTTTTCACCAAAAATACTTACAGTAATAATAGACTTCACACCACAGTCGGTGCAGTCCACCCCCATTGGGCACTGCCCGCATATAATAGCTGTGTGAGATTGGATACATTTCCTATTTTATTCCTTTCTCCTTTTTGACTCAATTTTTTAAGGCAGATTTTTAATGACACGTATTTAAGAAATGTCACAAATTGGGAAAGGCATTATTTTAATGACCGCAGAGTTATTCGGTTATTTTATACTGCCAAAAGCCTACAACACGCTGTGGCTATTATAATATCTCTGCTGTGTGTTGCCCCCATAGTTATAAGCCTTTATATAAGGGTAGTGAAAAACAAATTAAAATTGCTTTTTTAAGTGCATGGGGAGTTTGGGTTAAGACACAGAAGGTTCAGAGCCTTGTATTAGATTCATCTCAGCAGCAGCTTCCACCAAAATTTCAGATTCCATTCTCCACTGTGGGGAAAGGGGAGGAGTTATACTTGGGTGACATCATTATTTGAGGGCGGGGTTCAGTAAAAACATTTTTGTTGTTGTTGTTGGCTAAAGTTCTACAAATGACACATTATAACTGAGTCAGATAAACTGATCTTAAGATGAGGACCAGTGTATTAAATAATGATTTTTGTCTGCAGTTGCCCCTTAGTCTATTATCTGATTTTTACTGGTGCAGTAGAAATCAATCAACAGACACTCTGAACTGTTCTAACACTGAATCTTACTGATAAAATGAGAAAGAAATGACAATATGGAATCTTGAACGTGATTCTCGCATTGAGAACCAAGCTCATAGGGAACATGTTGCCTCTCTAGAGGCCCTGGAGTGTGGAGATGAAGCTGTTGTGATACTGAGCCTGCAACAGCCAAACATCTGCTGCAAGATTCATCTGAACTCCTGAATGCACAAGAGGATGCTGTTTTATGCTGAGAGCATCGCAGAGCACAGTCCTTACAACGTATGCTCCAAAGATAAAAACCTGTCATTGTGTGTACGTGCGTGTACGTGTGTGTGTGTGTGTGTGTGTCTGTGTGTACTTGTGCGTGTGTGTGTATATGCGTGCGCACGCGTGTGTGTGTGCGTGTGTGTGTGTATGTGTATGCACATGTACATGTGTTTGTGTGCGTATGTGTGTGTGTACATGTGCATGTATGTGTGTGTGGGCACGTACATGTGTGCACACATGCGAGTGTGTGTGCATGTGTGTGTGTGTGTTTAGTACACCTGTAATCCAGGGCACATCCAAGCCCGATAAAGTGTTGCGTTGGCAGTCTGCTTTATATACTTTAAGAGGTAATGCAGCTTGACTCTCCAGAAGGTTCTGCTATCAAATGAGCAGAATGCTTCCGCCTCCCGCTGTTTGCACTGCAATGCATGCTGGGAGCTGATCCTCTCTTTAATCCTGTTCCGCAGCTCTGAGATTAGGCAGCCATTTCCCCGAGGTGTACCTGGGAGATACAGTAGGTTTCGTAAAAAAAAAAAAAAAAATCTTAATGTTTACTTTGGCCATTTGCTGCAAGAAGCTCGTGTTTGGACAACTGTCATCTAGAGGGGATTGGTGTAGGAAAGTATATTTGCAGAGAGGTAATAGCCCCGCAGGGGGGATTCAGAATTTTCTGATTAACATTGCGATTCCCATTTTCGTGACAACTGTTTTTCACTTTTCTGTCCGTAAGGTCGCAGAGTCATCTATCACATTGATCCTATTAGTCGCAACTCACAGATTCGCGCTGCTAATTTTGCCGCTATAACATTTTAACTAAATCCAACGTGGATTTAACGGCACATTGATACAGAAATTTCATTACTCAGTGAAAATTTCATCAGAGCCTCTGTGCGTGACTCTTCTTTATGTCAACTTAGGGGCAGGAAAAAAAAAAAGCATCCAGTAAATACTGAGAAGTGAGTCCGTCTGCGGAATGCTAATCGCCTTGCCTTTGGTCGACACATCAGAGGATTTTAACGGCAAGACTTCAAGGGAACCCTACGAAGCGGCATGACTTGCGTGCCGCGAATCGAGAAACACAGAAGAAGAACTCCCTTCCCTGACGCACGCGAGCGGGCTCGCGTACGGGTACCCACAATGCACCAGATGAAAGGGGGAGCCTGCCGGTGCGTCTTCTGAGAGACGGGCGCCTCGTGTCCCTTTTAATGAAAACGAACAATCGCCGTTCTTGTTATCCCGACAGCACTGGTCGAATCTGACGCGCCAAACGTTTCGGCGCATTAACGCCGAAGCTGTCAAAACGCGGCGCGCGAGTGACACTTCGCGCAAGTGGCCGCAGTGCATTGGACGCCTTGACGGAATCAGCGCTGCGCTGCGATT
The DNA here is from genome assembly GCF_013347855.1 of Anguilla anguilla. Classification (NCBI taxonomy): domain Eukaryota; kingdom Metazoa; phylum Chordata; class Actinopteri; order Anguilliformes; family Anguillidae; genus Anguilla; species Anguilla anguilla. The sequence goes on from NC_049213.1 coordinate 7,164,541, forward strand.
GGTGGGGAGATGAGTGGAGTGCGCACGCGAGGCTACGGAGGGAAGAGGGGGGCTTCCGTGGCACGTGGCGAAGGGCTCTTCTGATTCCTGTGCATGTCCACTGAAGTGAATAATGGGCGTTTAGAAAAGGCTCTCGGGTTGTATGGACCTTACGTTCTGCAGAAAATATAGATACACCGTATGATTCAGAATCACATCTGCACTCGCCCAGTGCCTGCGACCGCAGCCGCTAACTGTGATTGATACAGAACCACAGTGGCTAGCAGCGATTGATACTGTACCACAGTGGCTAGCTGTGATTGATACTGTACCACAGTGGCTAGCTGCGATTGATACTGTACCACAGTAGCTAGCTGTGATTGATACAGAACCACAGTCCACAGTGGCTAGCTGCGATTGATACAGCATGACTGTAGCTAGCTGTGATTGATACAGAACAACAGTGGCTAGCTGACTGATACAGCACAACTGTAGCTGGCTGTGATTGATACAGCATGACTGTAGCTAGCTGTGATTGATACAGTACCACAGTGATTAGCTGTGATTGATACAGCATGACTGTAGCTAGCTGTGATTGATACAATACCACAGTAGCTAGTTGTGATTGATACAGCACCACAGTGGCTAGCTGATTGATACAGCAGGACTATAGCTAGCTGTGATTGATGCAGCATGACTGTAGCTAGCTATGATTGATATAGTACCACTGCTGCTAACTTCTTGATGCAGTGAGAGGAAGTTGTGGTATCAATCACAGCTACCCGCAGTGTTATCTCAACTCACAGCAGTGTCATTGACACAGCACCAATGTAGCTAGCCGTTATTGATATAGTAACACTGCAGCTACTTGTGATTGATTCATTAACACTGTAGCTAGTTGTGATTGATACCTGTGGCATTTGGTCTGCCGGAGAGGTGAACTGGTCTCGGCTGCGCCGGCTGGTGGAGAGAGCACACGCACCTGGGTTGCGTTAGCTAATCCGCCCAGGTGCTTAAAGGTGTGCTGCTCTCCACAGTTTGGGGCCAAGACCAAGAGCTAGCACGAGAGCGAGTTTCTTTATTTGAGTTGCGTTTAATTTCAGTTTAGTTTCTTTTAAAAAGACGGAGATAAGTGAATCCGTCACTGGAAAGTGGTAGGAGCTGGCCAAGTGAGAATCTGGAGTGGTGAACTGAAAAGTTTTGCTTTCTTTTGTCTTTGTTATTTTAGTTTGTTGTTTTAGTTAATTGTTTTTGCCTGGAACCCGTGCGGGGGAAGAGTGAAGATGGCATTTATTTTATTTCATGTTTGTGTGGGTGCGCTCTCTCTCTCTCTCTCTCTCTCTCTCTCCATGCGTCAGACAACGGTGTTCCCCGGCGTTCTCCCTCCCAGGGGTGTCACACTGATGTGTGACAATGCCGTTCCAACATGGTTATCTGTGATTGATACAGCATCACTTCTCCTCTTCGAATAAAACTTCCTGATTACAAAGCTGTTTACAAAGATATCTCAACGGTTTTTCCGCACCCCCAGAAACACCCTCAAGGGCAAACCCCACACACCCAGAAACACTCTAGAGGGCAAACTCCACACACCCTCACTCTACAATGCAATCTCGAGGGAAATCTCCACTCCCCAAGAAACACTCTTGAGGGCAAACTCCACATACCCTTACTCTACAATTCAATAAAATTTTAATAAGAAAGCCACCATGAATCTGCCATATTCCCTTTGAAATTAATCAAAACTGTTTTTATTTCTCAAAGATAAAGGGGTATCTCTAATCTACCGAGGTGCTTCGTTGGTAATGATATATTGGGAAAAGGAGCCGTTGGGACTAGAGGGATACAAAGAGGGAAACCAGAGTCATTACAATATAAACAAACAAACAAACAAATAAATAAGTAACCTTGACAGAAATAAATTGAAAGGAACAGTCTGAACAATAGTGTTGAAAGCAAAGCTTTACAATTTGCCGCTGAATCTCCTTCCCCGTGATATGTAAATGCTGGGCAATAAGTCTGTTTATTTTTGGGAGCAGTCTGCTGAACTATGAATTATGAATGAGCATATGGGAGAGTTTATGTTTACATAGCCGGCAAAAAAAAAAAAAAAAAACACTGAAGGAGAACAGTGAGACAGATGTCTGTAATCCCAAGCACTTTCCTGTCTTTTTCATTTTAATTCCATAAATTGTCCCAGGTAATTAATTCAGATGTGGTGTTTTGGGGGGGGGGGGGTCTGATAGCCCGAGGACGGCGAATGAGAGGCGGTATTGATTAAAGCTTAGTGAGTCATAACAAGCGCGTTCGCGACGAACTTCTCCACCGGGGCCAGTGGACGTCGATGCTGTTTCACGGCTACCCCTAACATCACCTCTTTAAAAAAAAAAAAAAAAAAAAAATCAATTAAAGAACGAGCGTGGGCAGGTACCAATTTCATTTTAAAAGGGACGCGGTCGCCTGAACACGGTGCTCTGGGGCCAGTGGAAAAAAAAAAAAGGCGTATCACAAATGAACTGGTTGCGAAACCCAGAATTAGGGGTTGAGAACCTACTCGGACTACTCTCTGACTGCGGTTGGCCTATTAGGGCCAGAAGCTTCGCGCCTGTCAGTAAGCTCTCACTATGAGACAGATTTACCCGCATTCCACTGAAATTAAGAAAACAGTGTGGGACGGATAATGGACCTGCTTTGACTAAACGGCTCAGCGTCTTATCCTCAGACCTTCCAGGATCTCCAATAGGCTAATTGTTTTTATTCCGCGATTTGATACCGCAACCGCAATTAGGAAGAGAACTCAGTCCTTTTCCTAATGCACATTCAGTGTAGGAGTAGAGCTACTTGCATTAGCCACCACAGTATTTATAGAAGGCTTTATAGCCCCATACCCAACGTACCCGGGTTTAATTGAGGGATGCCAGTGATGTCTAAACTAGCACTAGTGACGATGCCACCGGAGTATCTTCTGCCTTTCTAGTTCTGCTTCCCCTTGACCAGGGGATAAAATTGGTTAAAGAAATGGAAATAAAACTTCAAAACAATCGATATCTCTCCCCCCCCCCCCCCCCCACACACTGTTCCTGAACAAAACCATGTTAATTAAAGAGTGGTTTACCAGTGTTTTTTATTTTTTATTATCATTCTCAGGCAGAAGAGGAAATGCTTTAGCCTCTTGCCGGCACGTGGCCAATATCGGCGAAACCCCCGCGGCTTCGTTTCGGAACGCGGCGCCGGTCTCTCCTGGCAGACTACCGAAAAAACGGTAGTTTTCGCCTTCCCGCCCCCACCGCCGACCGCGCCAGCCACCTGCGTCTTCCGCCAAACGTTCCCTCTCTTTGACACAGTCAAAACCAGCGGAGGCCGAGACCGTGACCTCGTTCGTTTTCCACCCGCAATAAAAACACGCAACCTGGCAAAAGGCTACTACCTGTGTGAGTCACCGATAAGACAATTTCATAAAACAGACTGGCGAGAGAGCAAGCCAAAGGACACGGGCATGAACCCTGCGCGTAATCCTGTTTGATTTCACCGGTTCGCGTCTAAAAAATACGGTTCTGCGCGGGCTTTGTGAGACGTCCAATTACCTGCCTCCCGTAGAGCTTCTGAGCGGATCGTGTTATGCCGAGGTCCAGTTCCCATAGTAACCGAAGGACCACAGCTAATGCGCTTTTTGTCATAATGATTGTGGTAGCATTGCGTTTTAATTTCATTAAAACATCTCACTGCCACTCACTAATAGCTTAGAAGTTCTTTAGCTTCCAAGGCCTTAGCTGAATGTGTGCCGAAATGTAAGAAGGTTATGCAGGACGAAAAAATAAAATGGCCGACATTTTGGCTCAAATAAACTTTTGAATTTCTCTCTTAATACACACCGCTCCCGTATTACAGCAGTGGCATGTCTGTCACAAGTCAAATCATGACTGGGAATAGTTTCAATTCTGACGGATGTTTGGAAAACAAAACGTCTTTTCGGAGACATATAATCATCTGGATGACAAAGAGACAGAGCACAAACACACTGCAACATTTTAAAAATGTAAATCTTAAAGCTTCTCTTAGCGTTTTACATCACACTAAGCCGCAGCACGTTGGCCGTTCTGAGCATTCCTCTCTCTGCCAAACTCTGCCCTGGTTACTCTGAGAAATGTATCTGGGAGCAGTGTCTCGGCCTTGGAAATTGAAGGCAAACAGAATGCAAGAACCCTCGGGTGACCTGGGTGTGTATTAGCCTCAGACCACAGCCCCGGCCTCCTGAAGCTCAATAATAAAGCTTCGCTGAAAAGGAGTTCATCCTCCAGACATGCACCATATTACACTCAGATAAAGTTTTATTTCATTTTATTTTTTTTCCCCTGAAAAGTTTCTTTAGAGCCTCCTGAGTGAGCTAAAGATCTGCAGGATGCTGCGTGAGAGAGATCTCATCTCCAGAGCTGTGGCCTCCTGCGGTGACGGCAGATAGAGTGTCTGTACTGCTACTGAAAACAGAACATGTCTGTACTGCCGTGGAATGCAGAGCGTGTCTGTACTGCTACTGAAAACAGAACCTGTCTGTACTGCCGTGGAATGCAGAGCGTGTCTGTACTGCTACTGAAAACAGAACATGTCTGTACTGCTGTTGAAAGCAGAGTGTGTCTGTACTGCTGCTGAATGTAGAGCCTGTCTGTACTGCTGCTGAAAGCACAGCCTGTCTGTACTGCTGCTGAAAGCACAGCGTGTCTGTACTGCTGCTGAAAGCACAGCCTGTCTGTACTGCTGCTGAAAGCACAGCGTGTCTGTACTGCTGCGGAAAGCACAGCGTGTCTGTACTGCTGCGGAAAGAAGAGCCTGTGTGTACTGCTGCTGAAAGCACAGCGTGTCTGTACTGCTGCTGAAAGCAGAGCGTGTCTGTACTGCTGCTGAAAGCAGAGCCTGTCTGTACTGTACCTACTGCTTGAGTTAAAACCCAGGCTTTAGATGTGCTACCAGGGGCTCCTTAAATGAGACTATCTGTGCCACAAATGGTTGTGTGTGTCTGTGTGTGTGTGCGTCTGTGTGTGTGTGTACGTTTCTGTGTATATGCAGTACTCACAAGCGATGATATTTCCATATCGGTTCTTGTTACGATTTTCATCTTTTTTTGCAGTGTCCCAGGGAGCCGTCTGTCCTTCTGCCAGCCCCTGCAATGACATCACACCTGTCAAGCATTCTGCTATGATATCATACCCATCACACGTACAGCAATGACATCATACCTGTCAATCGTTCTGCAATGACATCACACCTGTCGCACATTCTTCAATGGCAACACACTCATTCTGCAATGACATCACACCTGTCAAGCATTCTGCTATGACATCATACCCATCACACGTACAGCAATGACATCACACCTGTCAAGCGTTCTGCTATGATATCATACCCATCACACGTACAGCAATGACATCATACCTGTCAATCGTTCTGCAATGACATCACACCTGTCGCACATTCTTCAATGGCAACACACTCATTCTGCAATGACATCACATTCACCACACACATTCTGCAATGACATCACAGTCCATCTGAAACACAGTGCCCTGACTGGTGCTGCTACAGCTATGACCTCACAGGACAACACATATTAAACCAGGAATGAAATACAAAACCAGCACCACACAATCCTTAACTTTTAGTCCACACTCATGTCATGTGACCCTCATCCATTTTGTGTGTTTAGTCTGTGATTTTATTCTGACATGACAAATGAGTTGAGATCATACATACGCAAATGCACACACGCACACACACACCGATCCTATCCAAACAATGCATTTAAATTGGGCCTTTTATTTAGATTTTTTTTACCCAGACCTCCAGTAGCTGTACTCAGCTATAGGGAGGTGAAACAGAAGTCATTCCCGAAACTTACGCTTCACCTCCCTAGACTGGCGTAGATGGCCTTGAAGATCCTTTTATTTCTGTAAATACTGCATACCATACAGAAACTGCAGAGCAAAGTTGAAATTGTCAGATTCCAAGCAACATTTTACAGCTGAGCCTTAAAACAGACCTGTCCTTGGGGACAAATCTGACTGAGCTCGCTTGAAACAGCCAATGGAAACAGAGCAATGAAGGTCTCATTAGAGTCAGCCGAGATGATAAACTGAGATACTAAAATATCTAAAACTCAGGACCAGACTGTGGCCAATAAAGATCCCACAGCACGCATCACCCAGAGTGGTGGGGGTGGGGGTGGGGGTCCCAGGCGTCTGAAATAAAAATCCCAAAAAAGCTTTCACTGTCTGGACCCCCCAATAATCCCCAGTTTCTCTGCCTTTAATTAATCCCCCTCCCTCTTCAGCTAGCCTGTGCTGAGCCTTCTGGTCCAAAATGGCTGCCGTGCATCACCCAGATGGGGGCTACACACTGGGGGGGGGGGGGGGGGGGGGGGGGGGGGGGAGAGGGAATTGATGCCTCCCCCCAGCCTGTAAAGTGCTTTGAGCTCACACAGATTAAAGGTGCAAAATGCAGTCTGTTATTATCAGTGATCGTAAGTCCCAGAACATTTTTACTCTTGATTAACATACAATGAAACAATGCTGCAGGATGGATCAAACTTGTAAACTACGGCACTGTGAATGACTACTGAAACAAAATGGTGACACACGACTGTAGCCTTAGGCCGCATTCATACCTGATCAGCTTGCCAAAGGGTTGTGCGGCAAAAACGGCAGCCTTCCCATTCATTTGAATGGGGGTAGTGCGTTTAGGCGGCGGCAGTGGTTGACTGCATGGGGTGCCGAAAAAAAACGCAGCGGCCTGCGGCAAGAAAGTTGAACCAGAATCAACTTTTGCCGGAACGCAACCCGACGTCACGCTGCAGTGGCCAATCACGTAAGTTGTCTAAATTACCATGTAGCGGTCCGCTGTTTACCGAGCAACTGTCAGATGAATTACTGATGCGATTCATTTCCTAAGATTTAATTTTATAATCGTTATCGTGATTTGACAGTACCGGGTAATGGGACGAGTACCAAAACAATAATTACTAGCTAAATATCAATTCCGAACGTGGGAATTAAGCTGTATAAAAGATTCGCTATTTAGCAGTTCTTGCATGTTAGTTTATTGTACCTAGCACTATGGAGTTCATGGATCTCATAAATGATGATACTCTCCCAGTTGTGTCCTCGCTTGGTTTATTTTGTGTACCCAGCTTTGACGTCTGCGTCTGGCTGGCAGTCTACGCTGCAAAATAACGATAGCAAGAAGCTTCCTTCGGTTTGCGTTTTTGTTCTTTTTTTTTTTTTGTTGAGTTAGCGGACAGGAAATGGGGGAAAGGGGGTTAAAGTTCACAACACGACGTCACACAAATGGGCCGTGTATTGACACGCCCACACCGCCGCACAGCCCTGCGGCAAACTGCCGCATTGCCTGATCTGGTGTGAATGCAGCCTTACCATAGTAGTCTTTGACTCAGTTTTAAAAGCTTAACTGTCAGGCGTTGTCTCCGTTTGGCCTCAGGCCTTCTGTGGCCAGCGTTTGGACGGTACGCTGAAGCCGCTTCCTGTGGTGAACTGGGCGGCACGTCAGCCTTGTCCGAACGAGCGAACGCCGCGAGTGACAGACAGAGGAGGGCGTGGCCGCGGCCGACACGGACCCGCCGGGCGGGGTGAGCGGGGCAGACACGCCGTGTGAGCGCGCTTTGCGTCGAGGACGGGGGGGGGACGGCGCGAGCCCGCATTCCGTCGTCTTCACACGCTCCCGCCGAAGAACGCGGCTGAAGCTCTCTCCTCGCTTCGCCCCGGCTACGCGCGGAACGAAGGAGCGGACCGGCTCCTCAAACGCGCGCGGGAAACACGCGCGGGACGTCGTCCGAGGTCCTCGTCCGAAAGGGCAGGGCGTCGGCGAGAAGTTTCCGGAAACTTGTTCCGCGTTAACGGGTCCGACTGAAAGGCGCGGGGGGGAAGTGTCGCGCTCGACCTGCTCTTAAACGCGCCGGAGAAGCTCGCTCGGCGGCGACGGATAAAACGCGCGCGCGTCTTCGCTGAGAGCCCGGAACAATCCGCCCCGCTGCGCTGCGGAGACGGCTCAGCGGGAGCCGCCCGCCAGCCTGCCTGCCTCCGCTCCCCCCGCCCGCTGGAAAAGGGTGCGAAGATTCCTGTCTGCATCGGCGGCTCAGAAAGAGGCTCGCAGCTCACCGAACACCCCTGCATTACCTCACAAACAGCGCTGTGCCGCACATTTAAAACCTACTTCCGTCTGTGAATACGTGCGTTACTTCGAAGTTAAGAAAGTAAATAACAGATATTTTTGACACTTTATTTGTTACCCTCATAACCCGGGACTGTCCTGTGCCAATATCCTGGAGTTCGGGGGGATGAGGGTGACCCTGCTGCAGCTCTAAGGCTGCTGAACGACACCTCTCTTTTAAGCCTCAAGGCCTTGGCACTGTATCAGCGAATCCCCTCAGATGCCTTTTGAACTGACCTGTTTATTTGTAGCCATTATCTGTGACATTGTAACTGCTTCACACCATTCTCCTGGACCTCTGCTTGGTCACCTGTTAAGGGGTCAGCGTGGAATGATTTTAAACTTTCCCCCCAAATTGGTTCCACTGAGGTTTGTCTATTCTGTCGATCTCCCCTGGACAATGTCCTTTGCCTTGTGCTGTGTGACCATCTGTCGGTACAACTTACACATCAGTCCTTCAGCAGTCTATTTTAGCCAGAGCATCTTACGAAAGTACATTTCATTTGGCTAACAAACACCAGACGAGCAAGAAGTACACAAAGCGTCAATCAAATCAATTACAGAGAGACATATACTGTAGATACATGAGCAATCGTGGACCTACAGTTTGGATCCCACCTATTTACAGCAATTCTCAATCTTTCTTTAATTTGCCATACATTAATAGAACTGACAACAACAACAATATTATATCTTGTAATTTTATGGTTTTGCTGCTGGCATATTAATATGGCATAAAACTCTTCATACAAAGAGTCCTTCATAAGCTCTATATAACTCCTTCATAAACACAACACAAGACAACGAACATAACACCACATAAGCCTTCATGAATGCGTATGACACTAACTGCAAACAGGCGTATGGTATGTCGTGAAGGACCATTCATGAAGGGTGACACCACGCATTTGACCTAAATTAAATCACGGTGCTTTGGTGAAGGAAAAGGTGCAATGCCTGCATTTATTTATAAGGGAAAGTTAAGGACGGATGCGGATTGGATGGCGGCCGCTGCCCTTGCACACGGCACGCTGCCGAGCGTGTCTGTGTTTACACTTTGCAGGGGGCCCGTATGGAGGGCCCACCCATAAACAGCGCAGACAGCTCTGTCGCTCCGTGGCTAATTCATGCCGAATTGCCCTTTAGCGTCCACTGAAGGGGACGCGGCTGAGCTGTTCTGCAGCTCGCCGACTCAGCGAGAGCGAGCCCCGACCCCCCTCCCCTCGGCCCCCGCCTCCCCGTCAGCCAGTCGACCTTAAGTAGCGACGGCCCAACCTCCAAAAACGCACTCCGAAGAGGGCTTTTTCCAGAACAGAAGGGAAACGCATTTATTCAAAGAAGCATTTACTTTTGCCCTGTCATTTTTTGCCCTGTAATCTTTTTTTTTTCATGGTCTCTTTCTCTCTCTCTCTCAATTTCAATTTCAAGGTGCTTTGTTGGCATGCCATGCACAATGCTGCCAAAGTAAAAGTTACAAGAACAACAGTAATGACAAGAATTGATAAGTAAAATTAATTTAATTTAAAAAAATATTATTATTAATAATAATAATAATAATAATAATAATACATAAATAAAATAAAAATGGGTAAGATGGGTAATTTTTGTTCAGTGTGGCAAAACTTTGAAGTATTATATTTTTCAAATAACTCCTTGTGAATTTCAGTATATTCATTACAGTGTAGAAGTATCTCTCTCTCTCTCTCCCTCTCTCTCTCCCTCTCTCCCCCCCCCCCCCCTCTTTCTCTCTCTCTATCTCCCCCCTCTCTCTCTCTCTCTCTCTCTCTCCCCCCCAGGTGTTTTCCCCCTCCCACGGCGCTCTAAAGAACAGGGGGGAGGATCACGCCCATCTGTCACTCCCAAAAGAGCCAGACGACAGTCTGGATCACTGGCTACACAGATGAACATGGTTGGGGGGGGCTGGATGATTTATGCAGGAACAGAGGGGTCAGTAGCTTAATAAGGCTGTGTAACTTTACAAGCTTTCGCTTTTTGAGAAAAGAACACGGACAGACACATGTCACTGAAGAAACTTCAGTACCTTTTAATGACCAGATGCATTAGACGCAAACAACAACTTTGTACAGGGGTTTCCATTTAAAAAGAGCCTTTAATATGGCGAATCAATGCTGTGTTTTGACGCTCAAAGTAACTACAGCAGCTGGCAAGGGCAAAGCGGCGTGACGGCAGTGGGCTGAGTTATGTGGCAGCGTGTTCATGCTCAACCTGCTGCCTGAAGGCTGCAGCCTTCACATCCAGAACAGCCCTGCCGTAACCTTGAGCCATGCTGAGCACAAGCCCTCACGGCACGCTTTCCCACCGCCGTTTGGGCTGAGCTGCAACACTGCAGCTATGCTAACACAGCAGCCATGCTAACACTGCAGCTATGCTAACACAGCAGCCATGCTAACACCGCAGCCATTCTAACACAGCAGCCATGCTAACACTGTAGCCACTCTAACACTGCAGCCATACTAACATTGCAGCCATGCTAACACTGCAGCCATGCTAACATTGCAGCCATGCTAACACTGCAGCCACGCTAACACTGCAGCCATGCTAACATTGCAGCCACGCTAACACTGTAGCCACTCTAACACTACAGCCCTGCTAACACTGCAGCCATGCTAACATTGCAGCCATGCTAACACTGCAGCCACGCTAACACTGCAGCCATGCTAACATTGCAGCCATGCTAACACTGCAGCCACGCTAACACTGCAGCCATGCTAACATTGCAGCCACGCTAACACTGTAGCCACTCTAACACTACAGCCCTGCTAACACTGCAGCCATGCTAACATTGCAGCCACGCTAACACTGCAGCCGTGCTAACACTGCAGCCACGGTAACACAGCAGCCATGCTAACACTGCAGCCATGCTTTTAAACGTCTTTTTGTTTTCTTAATTAACTTAATGAGGGGCTGAATATGTCCAATTCCCATGCTAACTCAGAATATCCAAACTCAGTGTGAGTGGAGCCCCAGGCAGGCCTGGTCAGCCTGCAGAAGGGTGACTGACAGCACCCCAAAATGTGAGATTGATCACAGCCCAATAGCCAGCATAGGGACCACAAAACCTGAGATTTATCGCAGCCCAATGGCCAACATGGGGACCCCAAAACCTGACATTTATCACAGCCCAAACAGCCAAAATGGGTCTGCAAGTTACACGCAAACAAAAGGCCTAAAAGAGAGCCTTCAAGAAGATCCAGGTCACATTAACCACTCATTTCATTTTGACTGGTTTAGAACTCCAGGTTGAGTTTCCTTTTTCTTTTTCTTGGGAGAGTAAACACGAGCACTCGCACAGATAGAAGACGGGACGCGAAGAGAGGCAGGAGCGCGTCTGATAACGGCAATCACGCCCGGGAACTCAAAGGGTAGCAAGCAGACGCCGCGATCAAAGCCGAAGCGAGCCTTAAAATCAAGATGTACAAAATCAGTCGTTCCGTATCCCCGCGGAGAACGAGAGTCTCTCTTAAAAGCAGAAAAAAAAACCGCCGCACTTCAGCGCGCAGCGGCTCGGATATCGCCCCCGGTTACCGCTGCGCATCACGGTTCCGTCTCCGTCGCGACCAAAGATCAGAGCGAAAAAATAAGTTTAAAAAAAAAAAAAAAAAAAAAGGATGTTTGTGTATCGCATTCTAACAGCTTTTCCCATCTCCAGTTTGAGGGGGGCTGAGGACGGAGTTGAGTTCTGCTCTGAGACGCTCGCGAGGGGCCGCGCAAAATCGCACGAGGGCTCTCCTCGCTCGCCGCGAGCGATTTGTTTGCGAAACAAAAAGCAGTCTTTTAAGCCCGATCCGTTCAGGAAGGCGATTGGAAAACCCATCTCATTTGTTGGAATTGAATGGAATTTTTTCTGGACTGTCTACACAATGCCACCTGCCCAGCGCATATAGGAATCTGTTTTCAGTGTGCATGTCCCCAGCTAGGGAGCACTAGCCTATACACAGGCTTGGGGGAAAAAAAACACCCCCAAAAACATGCCTATAAACTACAGGACAATATCAATGGAGGTGTAGGTTGCATTGCAGGTAGCAAAGAGATATAGAGCACACAGAAGAAGAGGTAAACCACCCATATTATGAATGAAATTCATTCATGTAAACGCACATTTCAAATACGTGTGTTTACAGACGTCCGTGTAGGCCGGAGGTGGCTGGACAGCGGTAAGGTTCTTGTTGTTACTTGGAACTTAATTGATCAATTAAAGCAGTCGATTACACAGGTAACCTGGTTTATTGGGACTAAAGTGGTTGTAGTATTTAAGGAGAGAACAAAAACTCAGCAGACCCGGCGGCTCTCCAGGACCAGGGTTGCGGGCCCCTGGAGACACTGTGGCCCCAGGAGCTGGGCTGGGGGCCCCTGGAGACCCTGTGGCCCCAGGAGCTGGGCTGGGGGCCCCTGGAGACCCTGTGGCCCCAGAAGCTGGGTTGGGGGGCCCCTGGAGACCGTGTGGCCCCAGGAGATGGGCTGGGGGGCCCCTGGAGACCCTGTGACCCATCTTGATCATGTAGCTGCCCTGATTCTGTTAGCTGGAGACCAAGCAACTGTTGAGGGGATCATGCATTCTTTACTGTGTGCAGTGAGACTGTGGAAAAGTGATCGAGAGAAAGGTTATTACACCCCCCCTCTTCCCCAGAGGACTCATCAAGATTCTTTTCCCTTTTGGGGGGGGGTGGTGGTGGTTAGGGGGGTGAGGCGGTTGTTTTCAGACCAGAAAACAAAACACCCTTAATGGAATCCCTTTCATCTCAAATCTGTCTGTTTTTCAAAAACTGATTAATATTCCAAGTTTTGGGGGAAAATGCACAAAGAAAACAAATTAAAAAAGAAAAAACTCGGAGCTGCTGCAGTGGGAACAGAAAGGAGGGGGTAGGGGGAGGGAGTCCCTAGGGCGGGCGGGGGGGGGGGGGGGGGGATGGGGGTGAGGAGGTGTGTGCTTGTCTCTCCTTTCATGCAGTGTGTATAAATATAAACATGGATGAGCACTGTGTTGTACTTATTTTGCTTAGTGAGTGAGTCATTTATGTCTGATTGATCCTTTTTTGGATCCACATAGGTAACATAAATATGCTAATGAAAACACTTTACATTCTACATTAATTTTATTAACATCTGCGCCAGATAGAATATTATTCATCCAGTAATGAAATACTATATGAAGGATAAAATATTCAAACTGAGGTGGCAGCAAAAAGATTCAGCTTCATCAAATAAAAAAAACTGTTGTAAGACGTTACCGTCAGATGTACAGACAGTGCCTGCCTGAATGATGCGTCTTAACATCTAAATTCTTTGAAGAACAGGTTTTTTGGAATGTATTTTCAAAATTCAAAGTCAGTGTTCTAGTAATGATTGTTACATCAGCAATCGAATGTTCAGGAATGAGTGTTGGTACTTCAGCATAAGTTACCCTTAGCTTCTCTATTGCCTCGCTTTGTACGTTTGTTGTTTGTATGTTATCTTATACTGCCTTCTGTTCTGTATTACTGTCCTATGTATACATTTTGCCTTCTGTATTTACTGTACTTGTTTTTTAACCTTTTAATTTTGTTAAGCGACCTTGAGCTCAGGAGAGGCACTATATAAATAAAATGTCTTCTTCTTCTTCTTCTTCTTCTTCTTCTTCTTCGTCTTCTTCGTCTTCGTCTTCTTCGTCTTCTTCTTCTTCTTCTTCTTCTTCTTCAATTAACATATTTGTGATCTCAGACCTTACAGGGTTAAGGTACACACCGTGAACAAAAGCCTGGACATGGCCCCCTTTACCCCGTATGGTAGGGTGAGTAGATTCGAAACAGCTGTCATGTGCAGGGGTGACCGTCACGTTCAAAGAACACAAGATGAAAGAAAAAAAGCCTCCACCTTTGTTTTCCGCCTAAGTTCTCTGCCTCGAATCGCCCGATCCTTTATTATCTGTGAGAAGGCTGTTCCATCTCTTTCGCCTTTGTGCCTCTACATTACTCTTTTTTTTTTTTTGGCTTCTCCTCCGCATCCCTCCCACGGCTCCGTCGCTCCCAGCCTCTCGCCCCTGCTGGCCGTCCGTGTCCGTGTCACTGCATCCGTCACTCCTTGAATAATGGCCTGATTAAACCTACAGGCAGTGCAGGTGGCTACAGCCTGATGGATCTCATTTGAGTCCTGATATTGCTCTCGCTTTCAATAACACACACGCACCCACACACACACATTGGGGGGGGGGGGGGGGGGGGGGGCACAGAGCTAGACGTAGGCTTTGGCGTGGCCAGGTTCCCATCATCCTTTGAGAACACACACTCCCAGCCCACCGCCTCCGCAGCCCTGCCTAATCTCTCCCGGTCACATCAGGCCGATAAAGAAGCCTGGATGTTTCCTGAGCCAGGTGGCTGGCACGGAGCAGCCAGTGACACACATCAGCGCTAAAAGACCACCAGCTTCATTTACGCCCGGACGGGTCCGAAATTGGGGAAGCAAATCAGGTTAGAGGAAGGCGATAAGAAAGGGGTGTTATAAAAACGTCTTGGCTGATGGATGATCCTTTCACGCAAGAGGCAAGGGGGGTGCTTGTATCTCTTCAAGTTTGGTGTTTACAGCAGGGGAAAGGGGCTATTGCTATAACAGGAAAGGGGATAGCCGTGAAACAAGAAGGGGGGGGGGGTGGTGATGAAACAGGAAGAGGGCAGTGCTGAAACGGGAAGGGGGCGGTGCTGAAACAGGAAGGAGTTAGGGCTGTACCAGGAAGTGGCTGAGTGGGTGGAGCCTCATCTACACTGCCCCTTCAGTTCAGTCCAGCCAAAATAAATCATCAAAACTCCGATCCCTTAAGCCTGCTCACAGCAAATTATCCACTCACGGGTACCATTTTCTCACGTTGGAATAATGCAATGTAATCGGAGGGAAATTATATAACTATTATTTGTTATGCGTTGATATAGCAGAGTAATTCAAGATGCAGGTCCTTTCATCTCATGAACCCCCTAAGGATCTACTCCTCCACTACACTATTGTAGTGCCACCCCCAAGGTAACATACGGGTCAAAACGAAAGGCCAGCTCCAACCCAGTCCCCCCCCTACCACTTTTAGCATCACTGCGCACGGGGTAGGTGTTCACTAGCCGAGTAGGGCGGCTTCGCAGTGACAGCTGTGAGTCATCCTCAGCGTTCAGCCGGTGAAAGGATCCTTTGTTTTTACAGATGACTGCGAGGAGCCGAGCAGCAGGTTTTCGATGACGATAAGGGAACTGGGACACGGAGGCTTACGGTTCTAACAATGGCAAGCGGTCATCGGCAGACCGGATACAAGATGCACGCGCATGGGATTTATCTAGAGCAGGGACAGAGAGCCCGGTTCCCGTAGGACTGTATCTGTTTCTGGGTTTGTGGTCAACCTCTGTTTCTGTCATTTAGCTCCTTTACATAAATGACTCCGTTGGCTCATTATCTGCGTACACCAGTGGTAGCTTGCTTGTAGATTAGACCACCGTAAATTTAAATAAGGTTTTCACACAAGGACACACAAACAGACAGTCAGCTGCCATTCATGAGCTTCAGAATAGATGTTGTTAAAATGCCACATCATGTAAATGTTTGGGCTGATTGGCTAATTAAGAGCAGATGTTGGCTTGAAAACCAGAGACAGAACCCTCCAGGAAGGGTAGGGAGGGTGAAGAGAGGTTGAATATAACTGCGTCATGCATCAATATAGAACTTTATACAAATCAATAGAAACATATTAAATAAAACAGCTGAAAGGCATACTATGCAGGATTTAGACCTTGAAGATATTATAAAACAGCCATGCTCAGTCATTACTATTATGCATTGGCAGTCCAGGCTTGTCTGTCTGTATTTGATATTCTAAAAAAGTGTTTGGGATGTTTCTAGGCAAAGCCTTTTTGTGGGCTGTATCTGAAAAGCATGTGATCAATAGAAAAAGGAGTAGAAGAAAAAGAAGAAATGTGTATGGATTGGCTACAGTGAGTGGTGCGTTTTTAGCTGGATTAGTGCTGGAGAGATAGGGTCGTCTTGGTAAATATCATGATTCCAACAGTCTGCAATAAGATGTTACAATATAGCGAGCTAGCAAAAGCGAAATGTCTAGTTTTGATAGTGTGTTGGCGTTGTCATCTTGGAGGTGTAGGTGGAGTTGAGAATGGAGGAGGAGATTTGAAAGAACATTTTTGATTGTAAATGCATGAGCAAAGCAAGGGAAAAAATCCTGCATAGTATTCCTTTAATGACCAGTTATCACATGAAATGAAACCCTTCAGAAGGTATCTATCAAAACTGAAACACATCTAAATACACACTGCAATGTCGATTTGGGATTTTCTTTTAAAGAAAGAGCAGTAGGTGAGACCAAGACCAACTTTCAGAGTAAAAGAAGCGATGACCGGGGAGTAGTAGGGGAGTTTTTATGTTGAGCAAGAGTTTTTGTTTGATTTGAGATTTTCTTTCCAAAATCTATCAATATTAATGGTGTTTTCAAATTGAGTTTGCAATAAATATTTGATGCGTCTGAGAGGCCTTATACTTTCTCTTCATATAAAAAAGCGATAGAGCTAGAAATTTGATTTAAGCCCAGAGCTGAAACAGCACAGAATATGAACGGGGGGAACTCCGAGCCGAGAGAGACAGCCACAGATTTCCGCCCGAGGACTGGCAGGCCTCCCCATCCGCAGCGACTTTATGCGATTCCTCCTGAAACGTTCGTAATGGGGAGAGCGTGAGGCCAAGGAAAGCGGGGGGGGGGAGGGGGGAACTCTGGCGCCGTTTCCGCAGAAACGGATCGGCTCAAACACCTGTGTGTGTGTTTGAGTGTGTGTGTGTGCGTGTGTGT
Organism: Anguilla anguilla; assembly: GCF_013347855.1. Classification (NCBI taxonomy): domain Eukaryota; kingdom Metazoa; phylum Chordata; class Actinopteri; order Anguilliformes; family Anguillidae; genus Anguilla; species Anguilla anguilla. Next base: position 7,181,558 of record NC_049213.1, read on the forward strand.
GTGAGTGAGTGTGTGTGAGTGTGTGTGTGTGCGTGTGTGAGTGTGTGTGTGTGTGTGTGTGAGTGTGTGTGTGTGTGTGTGTGGTGGGGGGAGGAGGGGGGCGGGGCTAGTCAGCCGCTATAACGCGCTCGCGGAGTGAACCGCGGCGAGGCGCCAGCCGCGGCCCCCGCTCGCCACGCCGCGCGTCCGTTAGTCCTCACGCTCGGGAAAGGGGCCTCTGGGATCCGCCGGCCCCCGCGTCGCTGCCGCCGCCGACGCCATCACCGCGTACGGGAACGCGCGCGTACACGCACAGGGAAACGACATGCAAACGATGTCACGCCAAACTAATTCAATCACGCCCCGGACTGGGGAAACTGACAGAGGTGGGGCGACCGAACAGCTGAGCCGAACACGCAGACCTCTCCTCTTTTATTCCCCTGGCGACGAGGTGGAACGCAACAAAATTGACGCGTGACCCTTATTCCGTGCAGCCGCGGCATGAATGACGGCTAATGAATATTACATGTGCGAAGCCCTCTAAGAACGCCGCGTCTGATTGGACCGTCGTTGCCTTTGCCTTGCTGAAAGTGCTGAGTGGACGGGAGCGGGCCAGAGATTTGACTCTGCGTGATTAATGGAGACATCCTTCAGCTAGTCCAGTCAAAAGCAATACAGTGCAGCTCTATGCATATACAAAATACGCTCATAAAATACAGTGAAATACATGACAGCACAGGTACCCAAGCAATGTGATATTCACATCAAGCGAGTTACACCAAATAATATACGTGGAATATTAGTTGCATACTTATCCTGCTGTTGGAGAGGAGAAAGAAATACAAACTGAAATACAAATAGGTGAGAATGCTGTACTAATTCAGTTACAGGTGAAAATGGTGTACTACTCCTCTTACAGGTCAGAAATGCATACTAACCCTGTTCTAGGCCAGAAATGCGCACTAACCCCATTACAGGTGACAAATCCATACTAACCCCATTACATGTGACAATCGCGTACTAACCCCATTACGGGTGACAAAGGCATACTAACCCCAATACAGGTGACAAAGGCGGACTAACCCCATTACAGGTGACAAAGGCGTACTAACCCCATTGCAGGTGACAAAGGCGTACTAACCCCATTACAGGTGACAAAGGCGGACTAACCCCATTACAGGTGACAAAGGCGTACTAACCCCATTGCAGGTGACAAAGGCGTACTAACTCCATTACAGGTGACGAAGGCGTATTAACCCCAATACAGGTGACAAAGGCGTACTAACCCCAATACAGGTGACAAAGGAGGACTAACCCCATTACAGGTGACAAAGGTGTACTAACCCCATTACAGGTGACAAAGGTGTACTAACCCCATTACAGGTGACAAAGGCGTACTAACCCCATTACAGGTGACAAAGGCGTACTAACCCCGTTACAGGTGACAAAGGCGTACTAACCCCATTACAGGTGACAAAGGCGTACTAACCCCATTACAGGTGACAAAGGCGTACTAACCCCATTACAGGTGACAAAGGCGTACTAACCCCGTTACAGGTGACAAAGGCGTACTAACCCCGTTACAGGTGACAAAGGCGTACTAACCCCATTACAGGTGACAAAGGCGTACTAATCCCATTACAGGTGACAAAGGCGTACTAACCATTCTTACCTCATACTCCTCCTTGAAGCCATATCCCTGGCCGCACTTCATCTGGGTGATGTGCTGCAGGAGGTCAGCCACGCGGATGGCCGGCTGGAACTGACCGGCCTGGTAGGACATCTCCACAGACTCACAGCCCCCGTACGGGTAGGTCTGGATGCTCAGTGTGGGCTGGGGGATCTCTCCGTGGCTGCTGTCTGTACGGGAGGGAACAGGGGAGGTCAGGCCCAAATAAACCCCAAAACCGGAAGACACCTGTATAAATGAGATATGGGTAAACTCCACAGTGATATCAGTCTGTATAAATGAGCAGAGGGTAAATTCCACAGTGATATCAGTCTGTATAAATGAGCTGAGGGTAAATTCCACAGTGATATCAGCCTGTATAAATGAGCTGAGGGTAAATTCCACAGTGATATCAGCCTGTATAAATGAGCTGAGGGTAAACTCCACAGTGATATCAGTCTGTTATAAATGAGCTGAGGGTGAACTCCACAGTGATATCAGCCTGTAAATTCCACAGTGATATCAGCCTGTATAAATGAGCTGAGGGTAAACTCCACAGTGATATCAGCCTGTATAAATGAGCTGAGGGTGAACTCCACAGTGATGTCAGCCTGTAAATTCCAGTGATATCAGGAAACACTTCCTTCACAGACAGTTGTACAGAACAATTTGCCAGGTCATGTCATGTCGCAGAGGCACTCAGAGTGTCCAAGTCTTCGTGTGACACAGTGCTGGAAGTGCCCTAGTCTGTAGGTGAGTGGTGAGTCTAGATACTGTAGGCCAAATGGCCTGTTCTCCTCATTATGCATTCTTATGTTCTAGATGGGCTGAAGGTTCTGCTTTTTTAATTACATATTCTTATGTTCTATTCTTAAGTTTATTGGAAACTGCTGCTGCTGTATAAACCACTGATTTTATCTGATTGGAACTCTTGAAGTTGAAACAAGGGCTCTCAGGAGCACTGAAGAACACTGCTGCAAATATTTAGATTGTTTTTAATTATATATAGAAATCCCCGGAACGGCTGGCTGAAATAATTGTAGGGCTGTAGTGAGCCTGTAAGCGTTTCCCACACAGTCTGGTTGCGACTTTAATGTAGAGCAAAGCACTTCTAATAAGTTCTAAAGACTAAAGCATTCGGTTCCTAACAGTCTCCGGCCTTTGGTAACTTCAAAAGACCCTGTTGCTAGACAACAGGCATTTCATCTACGGCCAGCCGCCACTCCGCGATCAGTAACGATGCCCGCGAGTCGAATGGGTCTTGCAGGGAACACTTCTCGATGGGACCGGTTCAGAAAGACATCTTGCAAATGACTCTTTCTCGGATTAGGATTCGGAGAACTCGAGTAGTTTATTGTCGCTAATGAGCGCATTAGTATGGGGAGCGGGGAGACGAACGGGAGGAGTTCTTGGCATCGCATGCATGCTTAAATCCTTAAAGCGCCACTGCAAACGCAGGCCGCTGATTGGCCTCTCATGTTTTTATTAATGCAGCCACTTGCTCCTTAATTGTCTTGAAAAATTCATCACACACTTTTCAGCGATTGCACACTAAGAAGTGCAATCCACTGGACACAAGCTGGCACCACAGTAGAGCTCCTGGCCAGCCAGACCCAGTGTGGCAGGGGGACTGACACAGAGAGAGTCAGTGTGGCAGGGGAACTGACGCAGAGAGGGTCAGTGTGGCAGGGGAACTGACACAGAGAGAGACAGTGTGGCAGGGGAACTGACACAGAGAGGGTCAGTGTGGCAGGGGAACTGACACAGAGAGAGTCAGTGTGGCAGGGGAACTGACACAGAGAGAGTCAGTGTGGCAGGGGAACTGACACAGAGAGAGACAGTGTGGCAGGGGAACTGACACAGAGAGGGTCAGTGTGGCAGAGGAACTGACACAGAGAGGGTCAGTGTGGCAGGGGAACTGACACAGAGAGGGTCAGTGTGGCGGGGGAACTGACACAGAGAGGGTCAGTGTGGCAGGGGAACTGACACAGAGAGAGTCAGTGTGGCAGGGGAACTGACACAGGGAGGGTCAGTGTGGCAGGGGAACTGACACAGAGAGGGTCAGTGTGGCAGGGGAACTGGAAATGGAGAAAGATTTGTGAAAATGGTGAAGTGCGGTGCGTCAGGACGTAGAGGGAGGGAGACGCAGAGCGACCGTGACCTGGAGGTATGGAGGGAAGGATTCTACAGGGCACAACGGACACAACCTGCCTCCCCAAATCTGTACTGACAACCACTAAACCCCCAACCTGGCCTTCATTCATTATTCATCAGCTTCTGTCTCTCAGTGTGACGGCCCCAGAGGATAAACCGTGCTGTAAATATTAGCAGGAACGCGCGCGCGTCGGCGATTCTCAACCATTGAAATATTGAACCGCGAATGCTCGGGGCTACAGCCAAGGTCAAATACGCTATTTAACAACGCAACAAAAAAAAAAAAAAATATGCATTTGCATTCTCCCACTTCAGAAAGTTGGGCAGATAAGGATATCTTTATGCATAATAATCCTGCATAATTTGACCTTGGGTGAATGTTTTGTCATATATATATATATGTATATATTATATATATATATATATATATATATATATATATATATATATATATATAGTAACCAAACGGCCAGTAAAAAATGGCAGTTAGGCTGTCTTCCTGTAGCCCCACAAGTGGCAGGCTGTGCTCTGAATTAGAAAGACGGGGCGTCGGACGGGAGCGGACGTGGGCTCAGTCCGGTCGCAGGCCTTACAGCTGAGCGGTGATCCAGGGCGCTGAGCTACGGGCCTCGACGCACGCCGAGCGTTGAGTTCGCAGAAACACACATCAGAACGGCGATGTGGTCAGACGGTGTCCTCCCCAAAATGAAACGAAACCCCCTCGGACGCGTGCTGTGCGTGATGAAGCACACCCCGCGCTGTAACAGGGCATCGCCGATGGATCACAGAACCAAAGGAAGGCTACACGCCAGCCTGCAGACCAGCTGGGTTCGCTGGGCCCGCCCACAGTTGAAAGCCGATTGGCCGGACGCCCCCTGTGACTGACGGCGCCGTGAAAAGAGACGGCCGTCCCCCCGATGCTGGAGGCCCCGCCTACCTCGGCGGGACCGGGAGGCGGGGGCTTTCAACGGACCCGCCGTCAGCTCGTCACCGGACCGACCGAAAGAGCCGGACCTGCTCCTCTCCGAGGAAAGAGAGGGAAGTTCGCGAATGCGTTTGCGCCTTTTTAAGGGAGCGGCCTGATAACAGTCCCCCTTGTTAGCGCAGGAGCACAGCCAGCGTGCGCGGAGCGTAGCGGTGATTAGCGCCGAAATCGCATTAAGCTCAATTATCAGCAGCGCTACATTATCGCTAAACAACGCCGTTCCCCGCCATTACCGCTAATTATCCTCCATACAGGAATACATTTGACAGCTCTTAGAAGGGGGACAAGATAATGACATTTTAAATTACGTTAAAATGGGCCTCAATTAGCCCGACTAAATATAGCTTTAAAAAAAGATTTTACATAATACATAATATTTTTTTTCTGCTCCCTTAAGAAGCCTGCGCCGCTAACTGTGGTCTGAACTCTCGAACCCTTTGAAAACAGGTGTGGGATTCATGACTCATTTCTGTCTCTTAAGAGCATCACGGCTACCTTGAGTGGAAAAGTCTGGCAAACAGAATTACAATCCAATATATCATTTCTCAGGGTAGCGCAGACTAGGTGACAGTACATTACGATGGTGACGGAACCGGGCTTGTGATTCTAAGGTTATTGGTTCGATTCCCAGCTAGGGCATTGTGATTGCGCCCCACTTTAGAATTGCTGTATAACCTGACTGGTTTAATAATAATAATAGAACATCTCATCTTCAAAATGCCAGGATGTAATATAATGTGAAGTATTGCAAACGAAACACACTGGAATCTCGCTGAAGTGGAGTGCTTGATTAATAATTTCACTTTACAATGTTTTTCCCATTACAAAGAATTTCTTGGGTTAAAATGACCCTTGAATGGCACCGTAGTTAACTGTAAGAAAACGAAGCTGAAGGAAGAGGAAAGAGTTTCTGAAGGGGCTTTAGGCTAAGGGTGTGTGTGCTTGGTACTTTCAACGCCACTTAGTATCAGAAGTACCCACAGGAACCCTTCTGAATATACATTCATTCATCAACAGGAAAAACAGGGGTGTCTCCTACGTAGCTGTTATTCATGATGAAAGCCTCATATAAAAATGTATTTCAGCGTTTCTTTTTTTGTGAAATTTCACCAAAATTAATTCCAAAACCACTGTTTTTTCTTCAACAATTACACTGACGTTCGGAATCACTAGACATGTCGGAATCTCCCTCCTTTCCTAGCAATCTCTGAGCCCGTTAGCCGCTGGTGTTAGCAGCCGACGTTAGCGGCAGCGCTAGCCACATGTGGCCAATGCCACGGAATCTCCCTCCTTTCCTAGCAATCTCTGAGCCCGTTAGCGGCCGGCGTCCGCGGCAGCGCTAGCCCAGCGCAGACGGCCCCGGCTGGTTGAACACCGGCCTGTCATCCGGAGCTCAGCCTGGGCACGCTGCTATGAAAGAGCCCTTAATTGGACACTCTGCCCCCTCCGCTCCTTCCCTTTGGTCTCCGGTGAGGGAAACAGCTAGCGCTGCTGGGCGAGTCACATCAAAGCGTGAACCGGCAGGAGGGGAGGCGTCAGCTTCACAGCAACCGACCGAGCAAAGCACTCGCAGGACGGAAAGAACAGCACCGGAGTGACAGCTCGAGAGAGAGAGAGAGAGAGAGAGAGAGAGAGAGGGAGGGAGAGAGAGAGAGAGAGAGCAGTGAGATGTCAGAGATAGAAAGAGTGACAGACAGAGAAAGAGAGTGATAAAGAGAGCAGTGAGAGAGATAAACAGAGAGAGGGCGATAGAGCAATAGTGGTGTGTGCCTGTGAGAGAGAGATAGAGAGAGGCAGCAGTGAGAATGAGAGACAGACAGAAAGAGGCTGAGTGACACAGTGAGACAGAGAAAGAGAGCAGTGAGAGAGAGAGAGCGACAGAGAGATCTAGAGTGATGTTGACGTGACCACAGCCTCAGGAGTAAGAGAGAGAGAGCAGCATTGGTCAATAGCACACGCGGGTATACGACTAACTTCCTGTGGCTGATTTAAAGGGAGTCACGTCCGAGCTCTTGAATATCAGATCTGAGAGCAGTGCCGGCTTCGCGGCTTCGCTGATAGCGCAGTCCCCCCGACTCACACGGCAGTTCTGAGGGATTCTTATAACCACGCAGCCACCCTGAGCGTGAGCTCATTCAAAAAAAAGAGCTGCTCTTTCTGCCTGTCGCTCCTCCTGAGCGCCCCCTGCAGGCCGCTCCGCACGCTGGCGGGATGAAGGAGCCCGGCTACATCACCGGCAGGGAAAGACGATCGCTGCACCTTCTGCGGGCCATTTACTCGTGTCATACAGCCCAAATTTACTGCGGGAATCCATAAACGCGCCTTGCTCCCGAGAGAGAGAGAGAGAGGCGGGGAGTAGCGTTTGACGGGGCTTCTTTGGTCCCCGCCCACCTTGCTTCCTTCCCGCCGGCGGAGTGGCGTTACCGTCAGCCGCTCTGTCGCCAGCGGGGGGGGGGCCTCCCGGCAACTCGCGTTAGAGTCACATGACACAAACAGAAACAGGGGCACCACTGCAGGCTGCTGGGGAAGGGAGGCGGGTGATGCATATGAGTATCATGGGGATCAGAGGGAGTCAATATGTCACTTACCTAAAGACGTGGTTGCAGGGATTGGCTCCTTGGACACTAGAAAGACAGCAGAAAACAGGAGTCAGTATAGACCTGAGAGCTGCTGGGTTCTCTTAATCACCTATAACATATCTGCTTGTTAGCACACAGGACACAGAATCTTGAACGCAGTGTTTACTTGTACCAATTGTATACCTCCTCACCCTATGGCAGAACTGCACAGCCTCTGTTCCACCCAATTTATCTGGATAAATGTTCTAAACAGCTGCAGGCACCAAAGCTGGTCCACACTCTACCCACAGATCGCAGCAAAAATTTAAAAAATAAATTTTTTGGGCTGTCTTCAGCTGTAGCTCTGGTCTTTAACAGAAATGTCGGTTAAAATGTTCCCTCTCTGCCATACAGGGCATCATTTTAAGAGAACACATTCTGATGATCCCTACAGAACTACAGCACTGCATACTGCATGTTCTTTGTGAAATACCTTTCAATGCAGCAAATTAGAACACTTCCAAGAACGTCCCTTAATAACAAGTGTAAGGTGGATGTTCATTGGTTGAAACTTGGTTGGTTGAATTATATTTCCCATAGTTCTCCATGGTTAACATCACCACATCCCTTTTGGTCCATGCTGACAGAGGCATTCACATCATGCCATGCCACGCCACACCCTCAACAAGGAACAGGTGCTGGTGTACCTGAGTAGTAGGAATTCAAGAGACTTTTGCTTTGAAGAGTTTTGCCCTGTACAGAGAAGGAACAGGGAGAGGGGGATGCTGGGAAGGAGAAACACAAAAGGGGAGAGTTTAGCAACATTAAACACGGCTGAGGGATGAAACACAGGGAGAGGTGAGAAACCGCATCGTCTTGTGCCACGCTGGAGCCAAAATGGCGCCCAGACAAGACGGCCGCTAACCTGTTACGCGTAGGACACCGAAGCCCACTGTCTCTTTATCTGGCCATCAGCCTCTGTGCTTTGCAGAGTCTCAGTACTGTCAGGGTCACAGAACACATTGCAACCTTCCGGATGACAGATACTCTCAGCTCACATTAAAATCCCACAGTCCCTGAACCCTGTGTGCGGGCACAAGCCCGGCTCTCAGCAAACAGCACTTCCACCTCAGTGATATCATCTCTGTGACCGGGAGCAGCGCGACATGCGCTCTGCTGCAGGGGAAAGGGAGGCCCGCGCGGGTCTGCGCCGTTATGAGCTCATAACGCCGCCGCAAAGCCACGCTCGCCGCTCCGCGGGCCTCGCCACGGCGAACCCGCCACTCGCAGACTTCGTCCCGAGCTCCGGCGACGACCGGAGTTTCAGACGTAAATAAACCCAAAGGCAGATAATGAGAGGGTGTGGCACACATGCGGGCGGGAAGCCAAACGAAACTGGACCGGGAAGAAGGGACGGTTGTAGGATCAACAGGGCGTGAAGACAAGCGGAGCTGTGATTGGCTGCCGTTTATGCAACAAACCAGCAATCAGAAGACGCCATCCTCCCCCGCTGTCTTCTGATCTGATCATTCTGATGATGTATTAGAGGGAAGGAGGAGAAATGATTTAATGGCGCAACCTTGGCGACGGCAGCTCCTGTGATTCAGAGGCGCTGGACAGCATAATGCTGATGACTGATCACACACTACCCTGACGTATGTGCTGGACACAGCTGCTCCTCTTCAAACGAACAGACACAGGGCATTCAGGGGTGTATGAGCTATACAGTACAGTGACTGTAGGGCATTCAGGTGTGTACAATCTATACAGCACAGTGCCTGCAGGGCATTCAGGGGTGTATGAGCTATACAGCACAGGGCCTGCAGGGCATTCAGGGGTGTATGAGCTATACAGCACAGGGCCTGTAGGGCATTCAGGTGTGTATGAGCTATACAGCACAGGGCCTGTAGGGCATTCAGGTGTGTATGAGCTATACAGCACAGGGCCTGTAGGGCATTCAGGTGTGTATGAGCTATACAGCACAGGGCCTGTAGGGCATTCATGTGTGTATGATCTATACAGCACAGTGCCTGTAGGGCATTCAGGTATGTATGATCTATACAGCACAGGGCCTGTAGGGCATTCAGGTGTGTATGAGCTATACAGCACAGTGCCTGTAGGGTATTCAGGTGCATAAACTGCACACAGTGCTTCTAGGGTATTTACGTATTTAAGATACAAAAAATGTCCATAGGGCATTCAGGCATTCAAGATCCAAGTGCAAGTCTGGAACTGACCAGAGCTGATGAAAAGGCTCGATATGAGTCCCCCATTGAAATTTAAAAGCGCACGTGCCCAGTAAAGGTTCTGAATGTCACGCCTCCATTTAAAGCTGGCCAATGGCGGTAATTACACACACGGCCCATACCTGCCAGGCACCCGATGGACAGTTTTTTTTTTTTTTGCGGCGATATCGCGCGCGGAATTTATGAAGAGGCGCACTGGACTGCGCGCCAGCCTGGAGGGCCTGACTGGAGGGGTGGGGGGGGGAGGGGGTGAGGGGGGGGCGCGTCGCGAGGAACGGCTGCGGTGAGAAGGTCACGGTGCATTATCCGAGACGTGATTGTGCCACCGCCCTGAACTTTCGAATTAATCCGTCCACAAAGGCCAGTGTGACATTTTCCCAAGACGCGGAGGCCGGGATGCTCCTCCTAATTACTGCTCTCTCGCGGTGGGAAGGGCCGCCACTTAAAAGAAATAAAATAGGGATCAAGAAACCGCACAATGAGGGGCACCGAGCCCAGGCTGCCGCCATCCCTTTGTTCGGGACGCGCCTGTCTCTCTTTCAGGCACACGAAAACGGGTGAGCCCTGCCCACCTCCCCCCGGAGCATCTGAGAGAGCCGGCATTCTGCTGCTCTTCACCCTACTGACCGCGACTCATTTCAGCCAATCGGGTGCCAGGCCCTGGCTTTGATCCAATCAGAATCCGATCAGGCTGCCTCTGAGTCTCCATGAAGTCAATGTTTATTTTTTCACAGATGAGGACTGGCCAGTTCAACGGTCACCCAAATTAAAATGCCACCTTCCACTGGCTTGTTACATTGGAAAAGAATAAAAATGTGTTGTGTTTATGTGCTTTTTTAGCATTTCAAATGCTGTGAATTCAGTGTTTACCGAATCCTTGTGTATTTGTATATGTGTAGCAAAAAAAATAAGTTGAGTTGTAAAGATGTGAGATTCAAAGTGAATAGAGCAGGATCACCGGGGGTAACTGGTGACAGATGTGCAGTAAATTGTCTTTGTTGTGAGCTAAAATATTATACGTGACACATTAGAAATGAATTAGAAACATTATTGTTTGGGTGAAGACCAGAATATAAAATAATGATTTGTGGCTGAGGCTGAAGTCAGGGAAAGGAGGAGAGGACAGGGACTCACAGAAGCTGTTGAGGTCCTGGGTGCTCGTGGAGAAGGGGTCGTCCTTGTGGAGGGTGCTCACTTTGCCCGTGCTCTTGTCCGCAGTCCCCACGGGGCCCATCTCCCTCTGGGTGCTGCTGCTGGCCGTCTCCTTCTGCTTCTTAGCAAGCTTCCTTCAAAAACGTCCCCAAAACAGACGAGTTAACCCAGGGGCCCGCCAAGCCATCCCCCACGCCACGCCACGCCAGGCGACAGCAAAGCTCCACGCGCATGCGACACACTGCTCACACAACAACAGCCAATCAGTTTATCGCACTGGAGGACCAATAAAAGCCAACCGCCTTACTGTATGTAAAGACTGGCCGGTTTATCGCTATGGCTATGAATGTCCTTATATGGATACATGAACGTGATTGGCTCATTCAGACTTAAGATATATGTTATGCTACCTCTAAGGCTCAGTCTACTGAACGGACTCTTTATTCTTTTTTTTGCCATTTTTCTCCCATTTTCTCCCCAATTTAATCTTAATACCAATTCCCCGTGTGTATCACGGTCCAGGTCGATGCGCTATCCTCTGTTGGTACGGGGAGGGTGTAGACCACCACATGCCTCCTCCATTACATGTGGAGTCGCCAGACGCTTCTTTTCACCTGACGGCGAGGAATTTCACTGGGAGAGCGTAACGCATGCGAAGGTTCACGCTATCTCCCACAGATCCCCTCCCTGCTGAACAGGCGCCCCGACCAACCAGTTGGAGTCGCTAATGCAACGACCAGGACTCATACCCTCACCGGCTTCCCACCCGCGAACACTGCCAACCGTGTTCGTAGGAACGTCTGACCAGGCCGGAAGTACCGGGGATTCTTTATTCTAAACAAAACAAAAAAAGTAAAAGAAATTGTGACTCAAAGAATATAATGTTACTCATTGCTAACCTATTACGTTTAGGAAGGGGTTGGAAATAAAGAGATCTGGCTCGGAGGAGACTCAGCAAGTCGCTCGAGCCGAACCGTACTGCAGGACTGCAGGACTACACTTAGCGGTATTTTTAGGTGGCGATAAACCAAGAGTTCCAGAATGCGTCCCGCCGTTAGGTGTCACGCGCTTGCCATGCGGAACAAAGCACGTCCGGACCCCGTTATAAATTTGTCAAAAGTCAGCGGTGAAATCTGATGACAGGAGCACGGCGAAGCGGCGCTCAAGTACCGAATGGCGGACTTCGACAAACAGCTCCGGGAAGTTCCGGGGCTTCAAACGTAATCAAAGTTTCTCCACGCGTATGTCAACCCTCCGGACCAAAACAACATATCAAAACACCAGCCTTCTGTAGCATTGTAGAGAAGGATTATCAAGCACAGTGAGGCCCATAGATCACTCCCAGGCAAACCTGGCCACACCGAACAAAAGCTACCGCAGCTTTCTTATCATGCAACACCATCTCATCTCACAATGGATTAGTAGGACATTTTCAAGGTTATTCTGCTATTCTCTTTCTGCTCAACGGTAGATCATGTAACACATGAAGAAAACGCTCTTGAAATGTGTGTAGACCAAGGCACAGATTCACTGGAAACAGTGATAGCGCTGTTTCCTTGACGCTGAATATTGAAATTCATTGCTGTATTGTCAAATCACCAGCATGGCAACGCAGTTCACTGATTTGTCAAGAAGAGAAAACTGGAAAAGTTATGAAATAAATACCTGCTGGTCAGTTTACCTACCTATAATATTATAATAATCTTATTTTTAAACAGATATTTGACATAGAAAATAAAAGATCATTGTTAGAAAGCAAGTGTGTGTGCTCATGCGTGCGTGTGTGTTCATGACCGTGTGTGTGTGTTGAGAATATGTACAGTAATGTAGCAAAGGGTATGAGTGTGTGTGTGTATGTGTGTGTGCGCATGCTTACATGCATGTGTGTGAGTGTGTGTACTTATGTGTGTGTGCTAGCATGCGTTTGTGTGTATATTTGTGTATGTGTGTGTGCATGTGTGATTGAGAGTATGTAATGTCACATACACATTGGAGCTGGGAAAGGACATGTCACATATTTGCTGGTGTAACTAATGACTAATGAAGATTACAGCTCAGCTAGCATAGAGCGGAGTCAGAGGAAGACCTTTCATACGCAAGCAGACCCCACGTGCCTGATCGACCACAGGGGGTGGCAAGAAAGTGATGAAACAGACTCCTAATCGACTGAACCCTCCCATCCCGGGACAACGCACAATTAGTGATTGCAGAGAGAGTTCTACGGGGATGCTGTTGAAATGGGCATGGTCCAGATGCGATCCATGACTGGGGGTCATCCACATACCAGAACAGTGCCTGCTGGACCAACCAACAGCCCTTCCTTATATGACTGACACCAGCCAAGCATCTGTTATTTATAAATAAAACTACTCCAACTCCTGTCAGGCTCTCCATCCCCCAACACGCCCCTCCCTCCATGCCACGCCCACCAGCTTTGCCACACCCACTTCTAGAGAAAACGGTGAATCGGCAAACTATGTTCTTATTCATCTCTAGACAGACAGAACACTGAACTACACCATCATTTTCATCCTGCAGGTAGAACATTCCTCCTACGAAAAACCTTTACAGCAAGTGCCATTTTAATATAATCAGATAATAGACTTTTTCTTCCATGTTACACATTTTGAATAGCTAGGCCTGTGCATAAGCTGATAGGCCTAGTATCAGATTAGTTTAAATGAAAGAGGAGCATATGGGAGAGAACCCCATGTCTTAATATCTATGGTGACCAGTGGCTTTCTGGGAGCAGCTGTATCTATGGTAATGAAGGAAAAAAAATCTGATGTCCATTATGGATCCAAAGATTAATCTTGCAAGCAACCAAACCACATGGGTTTGGTCCAGCCTCATCTGACAGATGAGATATCTACAGCGATGGCATTCACGTCTACTTCGTATCTGAGAACGCAGACCCTGCTGAATAACTGCTGCTGTTTTCTGCTTATTAAATACCGCCTGCTATCAAAACATTTAAAATATCGGAGTTTTTTTTTTTACATTTATTATTTTTTTTATTTTTTATAACTGATGCCCCACTCTGATCATGTATAATTCCATGCATTCTGCACAGTGCCTACAGTATCTGTACGGGTGTGGGATCAGAAGTTAAATACATTTCTATTTAAAAATATCATTATTTAATTCTCTCGTATGAGTTTTTTTTTTTTTTTATCATTAAAATATTGGCATTTAAGTTCAGCTCCTTTCCTAATATTTGTATGAATGTTACTCCATGGATCCCTCCCCTTCACGAACAAACCCGGTGCTTGAGATGATATTTAAAATCACAGGATATATGTGAGCTTGGGAGAAGCAAATCAGCTTTTCAACCACATGCCAGCAACCGCAGAGAGAGTGTTTTGTTTGGGAAAAGTAAAATCAAGCCATATTGTATTGATTTACATAATGCTCTTTGTGTTCCTGGAATGTGCGTTGAAAGAGGATTCCCTACAAGGAGAATTGTGTCGGGCTCACTGGTCTGGCCCACGGGCTGATGGGTAAGATAAAGCCTGCAGGCACAGTTTTGAATGGACAGGCATACGCTCTGTGTGGTAATACACGTTTGCTAAACAAATTAGCCATTTTGCATTCCGAACAGCTCTGAGGCCTAAGACAGAGCAGAGCAGCCACTGCCTTCTCAGAAAGGCCCCAGTCAGAGGCATATGAGAAGAGTCTGCTGTGCTGTGCTGTGCTGTGTTCTGCGGATCTGTGCTGTGCTGTGCTGTGCTGTGCTGTGCTGTGCTGTGCTCTCACCCTTTCTCTTTCTATTAGCCCCTCAGCTTGTAACGCTCAAGGTGACAGGGCTCTGTGTGTGTTATTCCACCCATGAGCAAGTGTGCATGCATGCATATAGATGCGTGTGCTTATGTGCAAATGTATTTCAGCGTATGCATAAATGTGTGTGTGTGCGTGCCTGTGTGTGTGTACATGCATGCATGTGTGTGTACATGCATGCATATGTCGATGTGTATGTGTGTGTATATGCGTGCGAGAGTGTGCGTGTATGTGTATATCGATGTGTGTATGCATGTATGTGTGCGCGTTGAAATTTGTGTCAGTCTTCTTCTTTAAGAAGGGAGATACTTTGACCACGGTGCCTTCACTGCTGCAGTTAACTGTCAGTAGTGATATTTCAGGAGCTCCTTTGAAGTATAGCAGCAGCTCAATAGGCAGCCTCATCCTGATGAGGACTCAGACACAGGAGAGTATCTATGGTAGTCCGTCAAGAAAGTACCCACGGAGCATCGTATGTCCTTTTCATATTCTGGTTGGCGTCTCTGACACAGAAGACACAGTCCCCGCTGGTCCTGCACTAAATCATACCCAGCCTGCTCTGCAGGGAACACTGAAGGGGGCCCTATGGAACCATCAGTCAGCTGCTCAGAAGGTTGTGCTCACCACCGCCTGCTCCCTGCTCTTTCCACCACCGGCTTGGGCTACTGCAGTTCCCTTCTCACTGGCCTCCCTGCCTGTGCTACTAAGCCCCCGCAGCTAAAACAGAACGCAGCCGCACGACTGGTCTACCGTCTTCCCAAATCGACTCACATCACACCCTCCTCACTTCACACCCATCTCACCCATTCTCTGGTGCCCTACTGCCCAGCTCAAATCAAGTTGAAATCCATGGTAATAGCCTACATAGTAGCGGGGAGAACAGCTTCACCATAGCTCCAATGAGCGAGGGGCACAGCTCCTCCACACCTCCATGGCCTTCATACCCTAAACCGTGCAAGATCTCTCTATTCTTTAAACTCAAAGGGGAGTGGCACTGCCCTCCCTGCGTGGTTCTCCCAGTCATGGTGCCTATGTGCATTAGCACCCCCCTAGTGGTGACAAAAAACGTCCAACAGTGGTCAGGACCGAAGGAACATTGGGATCTCCCAGAGACTGCACCTCGTTTGCTCTCCCACCTCCACTTCCTGGCACTCCCATCTTTTATATGTACCTGAATACTGTAATTCAGTCACGGTGTTTTTACAGTTTTAGGTTTTTTATGGTTATATTTCTCTCTACTTAGGGTTTGTTATGGATGTAGTCAGTACGTATTTAGAAATTCTACTTTGGCTGTTGGTGGTTATCTCAGTTGGCCAGGTCACTGTTACTCATATTAATCAGGTGAATGCACTCCTGTTTCTCCTGCATTGTAAGTCGCCCTGGATAGGAGCATCTGTTAAATGAACGTAATGTAATGTAATGACCAATGGCAGCTGGCCCCATTATGCTGTGAATTATGATAGCTAATGATGTTGATAAGTGGCTGCTTCAACTGCACCCAGGACCTCACTCATATGGCAGGGAGAGAAACAGGAGCTCTCACACAAGAGGGGGAAGAGGGAAGAAGGGGGGCGTGGGGGAGCGACAGACTCAAAAAGAAAGACAGACACGGGGGATGATGGAAAAGGAAAAAAGTCACATTAACTGGGATGAGGAAAGAAGCCAAAGAGCGAAAGGTGAGAGGAGAGAGGGAACGAGAGAGAAGAGGTGAGGCTACATGTCATCTGTGCCCTCATGGGAGACAGTGCAGCTCCGCCTCATTAGAGCCAGATTCTCTGCTCTCATACGGAACTGTATAACTACTCTCATATGGAACTGTATAACTGCTCTCATACGGAACTGTATAACCGCTCTCATATGGAACTGTATAACTGCTCTCATACGGAACTGTAGAACTGCTCTCATACGGAACTGTATAACCGCTCTCATACGGAACTGTATAACCGCTCTCATACGGAACTGTATAACCGCTCTCATACGGAACTGTATAACCGCTCTCATACAGAACTGCATAACTGCTCTCATACGTAACTGTATAACCGCTCTCATACAGAACTGCATAACTGCTCTCATACGGAACTGCATAACCGCTCTCATACAGAACTGTATAACCGCTCTCATACGGAACTGTATAACTGCTCTCATACGGACCTGTATAACCGCTCTGATACGGAACTATATAACTACTCTCATACGGAACTGTATAACTACTCTCATACGGAACTGTATAACCGCTCTCATACGGAACTATATAACTACTCTCATACGGAACTGTATAACTACTCTCATACGGAACTGTATAACTGCGCTCATACGGACCTGTATAACCGCTCTCATACGGAACTATATAACTACTCTGATACGGAACTGTATAACTACTCTCATACGGAACTGTATAACCGCTCTCATACGGAACTGCATAACTGCTCTCATACGGAACTGCATAACTGCTCTCATACGGAACTGTATAACTGCTCTCATACGTAACTGTATAACCGCTCTCATACAAACTGTATAAATGCTCTCATACAGAACTGTAGAACTGCTCTCATACGGAACTGTATAACTGCTCTCATACGGAACTGTATAACCGCTCTCATACGGAACTGTATAACCGCTCTCATACGGAACTGTAGAACTGCTCTCATACGGAACTGTATAACCGCTCTCATACGGACCTGTATAACCGCTCTCACACGGAACTGTATAACTGCTCTCATACGGAACTGTATAACCGCTCTCATACGGAACTGTAGAATCTCCCTTATACTGAACTGTGTAACTGCTCTATATACGGAACTGTCTAAGATGTAAGGAAGAACTAATGCAAAGTTGTATATAAGAGCAAAACCTAAATCTAAATGGAAAAAAGAAAAAGTTTCAATTGAAATATTGTCAATAACTCAATTGCTTCTACTGCAATTCCATCTTCTGATCAGACATTTCAGCCTTTTGGTTATAATTTCCAGAACTTTGCTTTCTCTATTTTCAGTTGAAAATTTCAGAGGAAAATTTCATGTGTAGGTGGGGTCTCATTGAGTGGGCGTCATAGCTGTCACTCCAAATTCCGATTGACCAACAGACCTGCATTTGGCTGGAACGCTCATAACTTTGTTCTGACTTCTTAAATTTTTGCTTTTCTTCAGCAGAGACAAATATACTGCCATACAGGTGTTCAATTGCACCAAAAGCTTTAGTGAAACTTCAGTGAAAAAGAGTGCCTTTGAATCCCTCTCCTGGAGTCATAAGGTCACAGCAATGCCAGACTACAGGAGTCCTCTCGGCTGAAAACTCCTATAATGGGCTCATTTAAATGACAAATTCCCTGCATACTGCAAGTGGCAATGAAGTAGTGATAATCCTTATTTAATGAATGTCAAAGCAGCACTTGATTAAAAGCGAGGATGTGGTGCTCTGGCTGGTCTGGCTCTTACATTAGCCATGGCTCTACTAATAGCACATTATTCGATGCTCTCATAATAACACAATTATAGGCAATCTGTAGGCCTACAGTGAATCAGGAGTCAGTGTTTGAAAGGGAGAAACAGCCTGCATCTCATTTCTCAAGCGTTTACAATGGCACGGTTTCTATAGGTTCTCTTGGCATTGTGGTTTTTCCCAATAGGCAAAAGATTTGATGCCCTGCATAGAAAAATATATTGAGTATAATTTGGGGAATTGATAAGAAAATGGAACACTTGCAGTCTGTAGACAGATTATTCACCTTACAGAGTCTCTGTATGGGCCTGATGGAACCCATGGACAGCATGCAACATCTTCTCAACTTGGACCTTATCCAGCATGCAACATCTTCTCAACCTGGACCTTATCCAGCATGCAATTCTCTCTCAACTTGGACCTTATCCAGCATGCAATGCTCTCTCAACCTGGACCTTATCCAGCATGCAATTCTCTCTCAACCTGGACCTTATCCAGCATGCAATTCTCTCTCAACCTGGACCTTATCCAGCATGCATTGCTCTCTCAACTTGGACCTTATCCAGCATGCAACATCTTCTCAACCTGGACCTTATCCAGCATGCAATGCTCTCTCAACCTGGACCTTATCCAGCATGCAATTCTCTCTCAACCTGGACCTTATCCAGCATGCGATTCTCTCTCAACCTGGACCTTATCCAGCATGCAATGCTCTCTCAACCTGGACCTTATCCAGCATGCAATGCTCTCTCAACCTGGACCTTATCCAGCATGCAATTCTCTCTCAACCTGGACCTTACCCAGCATGCAATGCTCTCTCAACCTGGACCTTATCCAGCATGCAATTCTCTCTCAACCTGGACCTTATCCAGCATGCAACATCTTCTCAACCTGGACCTTACCCAGCATGCAATGCTCTCTCAACCTGGACCTCACCAATGCTCTCTCAACTCGCATCATTCATATGGACTCCACGCATCTTATGCAGCACGCAATGAACTAGATCCAAGACTGGAGAGATGGACTTGTAACTACTTCATTTGTCATAGGGTTGCAATCTTCTCGAGACACTACTTTTGTATGCATGAGCAAGATATTCCACTGAACCAAAATCCAGACAGAATTTCACTTAAATTGTAAGTGTAAGTGTGAGTGTGTGTGTGTGTGTGTGTGTGCGTGCGAGCATGTGTGTCTGTCTGTGATACATGTACATCAATGACACTGAATTAATTACTGGTTTCCAGCCTTTGAGTAATAATGCAAAGCCGGATGCATTATTAATAGCATGAGAGCTAAATCCTGAGGACTGCAGGTGAGAGTGTGTTTAAGCAGCAGGCTGAGGAAGGCCGTGCCCTCACTCTGGGTCTCCAGAGGACGCTGGTGGGACAGACGATGAAGAAGAACTCTCCAGCGGGAACTGCCCGGGGGGCAGCCAGCTTTCACTGACATTCCAGGGGCCCTGATTGGAAAGGTAGCCACACCCGTACCCAGTTTCCAAAACCTTTAAACTGCATCACCCAAGAAAGCCTCCCAAAGAGCTGCAAACTCCACACAAAGCAAACAAAAACTGTTCACCCGCTGATGACTACAGCCCAGGTGAACTGAGCACAGCACCAATACAACGAACCTCTGAAGGCTACACAGGGTTTACACAGCAAACAAATGACATCAATTACTACATCAACATATGAAAGGCTGAATATTCCTCAGACACTAAATTTATAGGAGAAAAAATTATAAATCAGAAAATGTACGGCTTCACTTCGACTAGGATGTGCATAATAATAACAATAATAATAATAATAACAATAATAATAATAATAATAATAATACATTTTAGATTATTTCTAAGTATCATTTTCTCACACAACCAGGAAGAGTTTGGACCAAGTAAGGGTATTTATTCGATTGATTATTCATTGATTATTCAAGTTATCGTCACACAGGAGCTTTACACGAGGACAGACGTGATAGATAAATACTAAAAGGGCACGACGTGAAAATGGCGGCCTAACACTTAAAGCGCTGTTCTGTTTCAGACACCGATCAGAACGGCGACAGACTCCCGTCTCCGCAGCCCTTCGCTCGAGCGGTGCCACTCGCCGAGCGGACTCGGTCGGCGACGCGGCTAACTACCGCGAGAAAGGCGGCGCGCGCCCCAAAAAGGGGGTCCGCCGGACTCCGAGGGCTTTAATCAAGAGACCAACGAGCGGAGTCGGAGTGCCCTTTCGGTTCGTTCCTGTCACAAGAAGACAACTCGCGGGGCGGGAGCAGAGATTTATAGCCTCGGCTGTGTCACAACCGGAGGGGAGAGCGAGGGGGGGGAAAACCGCTCCGCGTGTCAGCGTGAGTGAATTCTCACGGAGAGAGAGAGACTTTTATTGTGTTTTTTTTTTTTTTTTTTTTTGAGAGATGACACACATTTGTCATCAAACTGCGAAACAGATTGGAAATCGATGTTGTTTAAAAGAAAATAGATAATTGCCCTAAACGGCAATTCATCAAGTCGGTATTAGAACGTCCAATTAAAGCCATCGCAGGCAATTTAGAAATGCCTGCGCTGATATAATACTAATTACTCTTAGTCCATTTATGCGATGATTTATGGATTTAAATCATGACAGGAGATAAAATGTTACCGCATACAGCTGCATAGATAATTTCATTACTGTAAATTTACTCAAAACTCAGTCCATCTGTGCTCATGTACCTTCGATACACTGAGCATGTAATGCTTTTTGCATCCAAAGAAGCAGCATAGCAATCGGTTCTATTACTAAGTTTACCTCATCTTTTTATAAGTCCAGACAAAGGGTAGTAACTGCCTTATTTATAATTATAATTTATAATGTGACCATGTTAAAGACTAGCTCTGCCTAATCTGTAAAACCATTTCATATTTTAGTTAGTGGAGTTGTTATGGTGACTCTGTATATCACCTGTTTTCCCATATACACAGTTCCTGTTCTGTATTATTATTGCACAGTGTGGTAGACTGCACTGTAGACAAAGGGCCAAACGTATCCTCTTGTTCTGCTATGATGTAATTTTGTCTTTCAAAACTAATTTGAAGCGACTGCAGGATTTAACTGGATGCGTCCTTACAAAAGATATTATAAATTACTGTACCATTACAAACTATAACTCCATTAAACTCGCCTGCCATTAAACTACTCTACCATTAAACTACTGTACCATTAAACACCCGCACAATTAAACTACTCTACCATAGATCTACTTACTGTACCATTAAACTCTTGTACCATTGAAATACTACACCATAAAACTACTGTACCATTAAACTACTGTACCATTAAACGCCTCAGCATCTTACCTCCTTTATGCTAGGATCTTAAACTGCAAGAGGAGTCATTGAGTTTATCCTCTGTAGGTTTGTATGTACTGGAAATACCATTAAACACTGTTCAACCAGAGGATCAGGCCCAAAAGAGGAGTCTTTTCTGTTGACTGGAAAAAACAGTGGGGATCTTAGGGGTGGTGTCGGGGCAAACAGGGAACATTGCGGTGTGGAAAAGTGGTTTAACAGACTTTAAAAGTAGTTTTCAAGTTCACTATAACATCACTTTCATCCAGGCGCAAATTAGTTTACTAATTCGTTTCAGCAGAATACCGAAATTAGTGCACAAATACAAGGCTCCTTGAGTGGATGAAATGTGCATGCAGAAATACAATGTTCCTTCTGATTGAATAACGTGTTCATGCAGGAATAAAATGTCCTTTCTGATTGGGTAGAGGGTTTTCAGACAGGGAGATCATGCTCTTTCTGATTGGATAGTGTACATGCAGGAATACAGTGATCTTTTTGATTGGATGGCGTGATCATGCAGTAATATAGCATGCTTTCTGATTGGATAGAGCGTTCGTGCAGGAATACAGTACTCTTTCTGACTGGATAACTTGTTCATGCAGGAATATAGCATGCTTTCTGATTGGATAGAATGTTTGTGCAGGAATACAGTACTCTTTCTGATTGGATAACGTGTTCATGCAGGAATATAGCATGCTTTCTGATTGGATAGAATGTACATGCAGGAACACAGCACTCTTTCTGATTGGTGTTGAGATGCTTCTTTCACCATGACATGGCCGGGGGAGCAGAAGGGATTGGATAGAAAGCCTAACTGCAGTTTGGGGAGTCCTACAAACAGCTCGCAGATGGGAGACGGGACCCACGAGTTACTCAGTCAGATAAAATGGCTGCCAAAGGAGAGCGGGTGGAGCAGCGACAGCTCTCTCTCCTCTCAAACAGATTTACCCAACAAGCACCTGGAGAAAATGTGTCCGTCTTGCATTCTTCAAAGAAGATATAACATGCCAAGTCTGTAATTTTCCTTCAATAATACAACAATGCATCTCACCTTTATCCAAGTGAAGGGTTCAAAAGTGCTTTTCATTTATCTTAAAAATATGGTGATGGAACCATTAAAGTACTTTATAGGAGGAGTGTGGGGGGGGGGGGGGAGTGGGGTAATCTCACCGAAGGCTCAGAACAATGTTAAGCTATGTAGGATAAAAGACAAGAAAAAAGCAAAAGAAGAATAGATAAGAGAATGGAACAAAAGGAAGATGTTCTTTTTCTCGATTCTACTTACAGGTAATAAGAGTAGGAATGCGCATGTCTTCTGAGGCATGAAGGTGAGCCAGTGGGACAAATTTGAGCACCCAAAAAAAGGACAAACAGGTTGATTAGTTATCTGTGCCGCTCGCATGGAACACAAAGAGCTGATGGAGGAAACGGCTGGTTAAAAAAACGGGTTAGAAACATTGGAAAGCTGTTTCCTTACAGACCTCTGGGCACCCCACAGGCAAGCAGATATCCCCACACATATCACTCAGAGTGCTTTCTAACCCATGTCTGCCAGGGTAGGCCCGGCTTGTCTCTGTCTCTGTCCCTGTCTCACACTGTCGAGAAGCATTTAGGCCCTCGTCGGATACACACAGGTAAAGCATCACTGTAAAAGCAGCACACCTGGCTTCTCCTCGGATCACAGGGAAAACCCCCTGAGAGAGAGAGAAATGGAAATGCCTGGATGGAGAGATGGAGAAACTGAGGGAGACAGAGAGAGGGAAGGGTGGAGAGAAGAAGAGGGGTGTGGGGGTTCCATCTGAGAGGATACTGTTTGGCCATTTTGTAGTGCGAGACAGACGGGAAGTACCACCAACGCAGACGACTCTAGGCATGGGCGGTCTGCGTTTTGGTCACCAAGTCCTGGCTGAGGAGGAATTCGGTGAACAAGATGGACGCCCACAGATGACATGCAGCCAGCTAAAATGGAACTAGAACTGAGATATCAGAAGATAATCCATCATTACGTTTATCTAGTGAAATCTAGTACATGAATAGGTCTGGAATAACATCTGTATAGTTAGGCAAATATCTGCCTTATAAATCATTAATGAGATCGGAGTAGGAATGAATGGCATTAAGGGTACCCAGGGTATTAGCTGCAGTGCATGATGGGTGATGATGATGTATCTATTACACCCCTTACAGGCAAAGATGGATGAGATTTTTACTACAGCGTTCAGAAGCTAAAGCTAACATCTCAGTAAACTGAACAGAGTGAGCTGGATTAACATGCATTTTTCAATCTGGTCTGTTTACTTTTTTTAAACCATTTAATGAAACATTATTTGATCCAGTTTAATTGTATGCCTTATTTGCATATGTGATGTGTGAGACCTATTCAGCAAATTAACGTTTCTCAGTAAAGAGTGATTGCAATTTAATTAAACACCAATGATGGTTAAAAACTTTGTTTGTACTTCAATGTATTTAAAATCATTTAAAATTAAAACTAAACTGCTTGTTTAATAAGTCTTCATTTCTTTATTTTTGAGTTCCTGAGTTGGCTAATGGTCAGAATTTTGCAGACCTATAACCTCTTATTACAAGGTCAGCTCAGCAGAAATATTCCAGAGCAAATAGACAACTTAATGAGTATCTCTCTTTAACTTTACAATGCAGTTCAACTCAATACATACAGTGAGCTCCATAATGTTTGGGACAAAGGCATTGTTTATTGATTTGGCTCTGTACTCCCAAATTTAAATTTATAATTAAACAATTCACATGTGGTTTTTGTACAGATTCTCACCTTTTCTTAAAGGTTATTTTTCTACATTTTGGTTTCGTAATGTAGAAATTACAGCACTTTTTTATACATAGCCCCTCATATACAAAGGTGGGCATGTTTTTAATCATTATTTGTATTTACAGAAAAAACAACTATCTCAACTTCAAATAAGTGCACATAGGGCAACAATTTCTAATCATCCTTTTAAATGTATTTATATTCAGCACGGACTTTAAAAATGCCATTAGCTGCCCTCTCAATATCCAAATAATCAAGTGTTGAAGAAGGCTCTGTTTTTTTTGTGTTTTTTTACCGTTGTTAAAACCTAATTAAAGAACAGGCTAAACTAATTTACTGACATTTTCTTTGAGTAATGACTATGAGTAATGACTCCACAATCTCAATCTGCGAACCTTTATTACAATCAGTACCCTTGCAACCTAGCAGCAGAAACCCACTTAAGACGAACCAGAGAAAACCTTTCCTTGGCGATCCAGTCTCTTTATGTATTTTTTTCTTTCCATGTTTAATGAATTCTGTTTGCACCGAAAGCTTTTCATTACCCCAGACTCTCTCTGCATGCAATGGTGAAGATAAAAAAAAAAAAAAAACTTCTATAGTTCTTCATTTCCTGTTTCTGTTCTTATTTAACCATTTCACCAGTTCAGTAGTTGACAGGGGGTGGTGAGGGGGGGTTGGGGGGAGGGGGGTGATTTAATAACATCCCTGGCACGGTTCTTCAGCTATGATACACCTTTTTCATGAAAATTATGGAGATAAAGCCCCTAACTTTCCTGAAAAGCCATTCCGGGTATGAGAGCTGACCAGCTAACGTGCTAACCAGCGCTTCGAAAAGCCTTGATTAGCTCTTCTATAGTTCTATCAATGGTGATGGAGTCTGTCGCTATATTGAAGCAGAACATAAAAAAATGCATAGCAATTGTTGTTATCTACGTTCACTTCCTGCTAGGCATGCAATTCCCTGGAAAAAAGGCTGTGGTAACCATGGTTTCACAGCAGCACTCAGTAACATAAATGGACTGCTATAAATGTTGAGATGCAGTAAATATTACCCTCACCTTTCAAAGCCTGTGTCCATGTTTCCACATTATGAAGAAATAAATTAACTCAAGTTACTTCTCAATATACAGTATTTATATAAACTGAAAAACTGAGGTCAAATCTGACTTAAAAAAAAAAAAGTTTATCAAATCTAGTCAAAGTTCAAAATCTTATCATTCATGTAATTATCATACTTGGTTTATTAGCCAAAAAGGCCAAAAAATCACATCAATATTTTGGGCGGTACATGACGTACAGTAAAACATGGTGATGTTTTGTGTTAATATGGTTTCAGACGCCTAGTGTGAGGTGCAACGGTAGCAACGTCACTAGTATGAAACACAGAAATCACTGCCCCCAGACTCCTATCCACTTTGTATGGCTGTGGGTGCAGCTCTGTAGTCACGAAGGAACAATCTGGTACAGGGAGCATCATTCATGCTTACAAATACTCCTTACAGTGATATTACATGTTAAAATATAATTGGTAGCGCTTTCACAAGGCCAGTGATAAAGCAGAGAAGTATCAAGGAGCACTTAGAACAAAACTGAACAATATGCTCACAAATCACAAGAATGTGTGGCGCACACAGGCTGCGATATATCACACTGATATAAACTGCAACCCTACAGACATCTGCAGTTTGTAATAAACTGTTATGCTCGTATTACGATCGTGTTAATGTTCCCGCGCTGCCATAACTGCGCTCTTACCCTGATAATTGCACAAGTTCAGCCTTTTGTAAATCCATTAAAGGCGGTAAAGGAGCTCTGAATAAGCGACTGATCTGGGACCTGTTCCAAGCACGGAAACACAAAGAAGAGTGCAGCGGAGCGTGCTATTAAACCGATCTGAGATCAGCTCCACTGATCAATGCCACGGATGCCCTACAGCTTCTCTTCATAAAAAAACCATAGTAATGGTGAAAAGGACTTTTACTTGGTTATTAGGACAACAGAATTGTGTGAACTGAAGTCTGCTCTGCCAAAGAGCACTGTGAGTATAAGCAGGAAAATCATGGTGAAAGCCGAGTTCACCTGGGGAACAGTCTACTTTTCACTGGAGTTAAAACGGTTTGTGGCCCTCTAACTACCTGCTGCACTTCCAGAACCCCCTCCCCCCACATCCTGCAGTATTGGCGATGCAGCTCAGTTGTTTTTGACGACTCATTCTGGTCACCCTGTTTGACAGATCATGTCAAATATCTTGACAAAACAACACGGGCCCTGACCATCTTCTGACCATAGAAATGTATACCCTGGTGGACGTTAAATCGCTGCGCGCGTTACCAGGTAAAACTTTCCCAACTAGCTCTTCATCCCACGGCGAACCCGAAAAGAGTTACCTCACACGCCGCCAGAACAGACAGAGGCTAATTGGTTCGGGGCTAACTGGAAACCTGCCTACGCCTGCGATCGGAGAGAGGGATGGCACAATTTGCATCTGCTCGCTAATTAAGCCGATTATGATATAATAGCTTTTGAGAGCAACGTGTTAGAACACTCGACATGTTTTAATGCTTTTTGAACTCGACAAATTCAATAGAAGCCAAGAGCAGTCTGGCTGCTTTGACCAAGATCAGAAAAGCCCGTGTTACAAGGGCTTTGCATAATAAGTGAGGCTGATGTGGATAGATTTCAGCAATGAGAACAGTCAGTCAATACCGCCAGGTCATGTGACCAATATATAAGTCTCCACCTTTTAATTCAGATTGCCTTTAAACAGTGCTGCTGCCATCACCCTCATGGTATTAATACAGGAGCATGACAGTTCCAACAGCAGCAGCCAAAGGTGGCTATAAATACTAATACACACAAGCTGCTTACTGCACATTCAGTCCTGCACTTAAACAATAGCCTCATTTTTTTTTTTTTTTTCAATAAACGCTTGGCCTCAATATTTTAAGATGAATTCTCAGTTCTTCGGTGTCCCAGCTAAACAGCCTTATGTAGGTTAACCCTTCCGTTCGCAGAGAACAGGCTGCCATATAATTGCACCATTAGTTACATTTTTGAGATGTTTAAAATGCTTTATAACACTGATGACTCATATGATTAGTATCACATGCAGTGCAAACACAAACATGTAAACAAACACATGCAAAAGCATGCACGGACATGTACAGCCATGCATAAACACATGTTCATATCATTATGACACATACAACCACCATCATTTTAAAGATTGTAAAGTGTTATACTTTTTCAGTGGACTTCCCCCGAAACCTTACTAAATGATCAGTATTGCTTTCATGTGACTTTGTAGGGAATCCCTTGACAAAAGAAAGGCATTTCCTTGAATTATTATTATTATTATTAATATTATTATTATTATTATTATTATTATTATTATTAGTATTATTATTATTATTATTATTATTATCATCATCCAAGTAGCAATCGTAAATATCAATGAAAACAGTTCCACTTTTATATTTTTTAAATGTATTTACTCATTCTTGCTCTTGTCCAGATTCTTCTATGCAGTTGCTAAACGGTGTGCTTCCCTTGTCCAATAAATTGCGGAATCACCTGTCACGATGTACCTGGATCTGGGCCCAGGCCTAACCTCGCAAGGCTGCGTTCTCAGCCAAAGGCGCTCGTTTCCTCCAGCTCCATCTATCAGTACCCATAAATCTACCTGAGCCTCTTCTCAGAGCACAGAGCACTATTAATGCATCCATCAGCGAGCCGGTATGGATTATCTGACCTGAGAGTGTGCGGCTCATTGAGCCATTAGCATTCCGCGCCTTCGCAGTGCTGCTCTGTGCAGGCATTACAGCAGAGCCGACATGCCCGTGTGTCTGAATTCCATTCATTATGCCAGGCCTTATTAATCACACACAGAGCGGGCAGGCCATGTGTTATGTGCGCTAACAGAGGCTATGCAGGGAGGGTGTTATATGTCCATGGACAGAATTTATGCAGGGAGTGTGTTAAGTATGCTAAGAGAGGTTTTGTAGGGAGTGTGTTAAGTATGCTAAGAGAGGTTTTGTAGGGAGTGTGTTAAGTATGCTAAGAGAGGTTATGTAGGGAGTGTATTATGTATGCTAGCAGAGGTTATGTAGGGAGTGTGTTAAGTATGCTAAGAGAGGTTATGTAGGGGGTGTGTTAAGTATGCTAAGAGAGGTTATGTAGAGAGTATGTTAAGTATGCTAAGACAGGTTATGTAGGGAGTGTGCTATGTATGCTAACACAGGTTATGTAGGGAGTGTGTTATGTGTACTAGCAGAGGTTATGTAGGGAGTGTGTTATGGGTGGCAGAATAACGCTCATTAGCAACTGTAACCCAGTAATATCAGAATGAACCCACCCACACAGGCCATGCCATTGTCATACGGGCTTGAACAGGCTGTGTGCCAGCCAGCACGACTGAGGCTGATTCCTGTGCACAGCGTGACTGCGCTGCCTGAGCAGCGCCCGTGGGAGCTCCAGCTGCAGGGCGCTACGAGGCGCTAACCATCCGGAACATACCGGAAAATTCCGGATTTACAGTATCTTGTCGACCGGCACAGCAAAAACCGCACAGCATTTCTAGGAACTGCGCCGGCGCAGTCGCTGGGGAACGGGTTCGTTTGAACGTTCCGGTTGCGTTCCAGCTTCTCGCACTCTTTCACAGGTGTTTAGCGAGTTCAGACAGCGACGCGCGACCCAGGACCAGAGATCTCTTTGATGGGATTGAAATGCTCGACAGATCTTCTGAGTGTAGACGAGGGAAGCGTTTTCGGAGATAAGATGGGCCGACCGAGAGAGCAAAGCATGCTGGGAAACCGAACGCACGCGGCGGTTAATGAAACCGAATTAGTGTACCACTCCGCGGAGGTTGTGACACTTTTAGTGGAAAATAATTACTAATTTGACATGGAATGTAAAACAGTGTTTTAAGCCCTTCCTCTTGAGGGATAAGTGCAAGTAAAGTGCAGAAAGAGTAGCGCTAAGAGCAGTCATTATTGTGCCAGAGGCTTATGCAAATTCCACTCATTGAAAGGTGTACTTAGTCTACAGTGCATGAAATTCACTCTCTGAAATTTAGCCCGTTTAATATGCTAATTGAGTGGCC
This sequence comes from Anguilla anguilla, assembly GCF_013347855.1. Taxonomy (NCBI): domain Eukaryota; kingdom Metazoa; phylum Chordata; class Actinopteri; order Anguilliformes; family Anguillidae; genus Anguilla; species Anguilla anguilla. The sequence continues at coordinate 7,210,736 of NC_049213.1, forward strand.
TTGGTCTTTATGCGGCTCGTCAAACGTGGCCTGTCTCCAGTGTGACATTGCACAATATAAAAGCTGGCAATGAACTGGAGGATGTAAATATATGGGTGACACTGTGATCGGAGCTCTCTGAATGCACTACTGGATGCTGGCAGGAATCCACAAATTCTAATTAAACAATACTCAGACGAGGTTGACTTAAGTCCTTCTATTCATGCCTATACTGTAGCAACGCTCACTGTGCTCAACTTTTAGCAACAAACGTTTTTTAGGCAACACTTTCTTTGTAAGCACCACATAAACATTCATACATGCTTACGTAAATACGCATGTGGCACGTGCTTATGAAGGTGTTATGTAGCCCTTATGAACGACCTAGCGTACATGCTAATTTTCTTATTTTTTTAATACGTTTTCTCATTTATCGATGGATTTCAGTGATCACAAAAACACAAGGCCAGCAATGAGAGAAATGAAACGGATGCAGATGTTCATCTCATGACGATGGGAACGGAGGGCGTTACTGTGAGCCTGAACAGAGGCTTCAGTCTCAGAGAGGCGGGGCCTCGCGTTTCTCGTGCGCGTGGAAGAGATGGACGGCGAATCCGAGCACACAGACGGGTAAAAAAAAAAAAAAACGATGGAGGTGAGGAGTGAGGATGCATAGCCAGAAATAAACATACAATACCCCACGCTCAGAGCTCTCCACGTGTGTATGTCTCTAGGAGTCGCATGGTCGGGAGAAGGAAGAAGAGACAGGGCGTGAGACTATCGCATGAAAGCCGTTGCCACATTATTGCTATTTTTTACCGTGTTAAATTTGACACACGGTGCACACAAATTGCCCTGCAAAGATGACATTTTGCGACACAAAGCCGTGCCGTTCGGTTTGAGAGGAGAACAAATGAGTCAGTACATCTGCATTCCGTGAAGATGTTCATGCCGTGAGAAGTGATTGACAGGGGGTGGGGCAGAAGGCGCGGGTCTTCTGCTTCGGCGGATGGGCGTGCGGGAATGGTTCACGGTGCGTCTGAGGCGATGTAAAGCACGGGCGTGATGGATGGATGGCTTCCCGGTTACTGGGTCGGGAAGTGGTCATTCAAAAATGGCTTTTTTTACATGAAACCTGAGGTTCACTCATAAAGCAAGAGTGCGTGCCATTGATGTTCTACTTTATGCAATAGACTCACCTAGCACATCACAGTTACCTCCCAAACAGCCAGCTCCCAACCACAGTCACCTCCCAACCACAGTCATCTCCTAACCAAAGTTACCTCCCAACCACAGTCATCTCCCAAACACAGTCACCTCCCAACCACAGTCATCTCCCAAACACAGTCACCTCCCAACCACAGTCATCTCCCAAACACAGTCACCTCCCAACCAGTGTTACCTCCCAACCACAGTCATCTCCTAACCAAAGTTACCTCCCAACCACAGTCATCTCCCAAACACAGTCACCTTCCAACCACAGTCATCTCCCAAACACAGTCACCTCCAAACCTGTGTCACCTACCAACCACAGTTACCTCCCAACCACATTCACATCCCCACCACAGTCACATACCAACCAGTTACCTCCCAAACACAGTCATCTCCTAACCAGTCACCTCCCAACCACAGTCATCTCCCAACCAGTGTCACCTCACAACCACAGTCACCAATACAAGTCACCAACCACACTAAAGACAACTTCCACAGTCGTTCTAGACTGATGGAGCAGTAGAGACGTAGAGAGTCACTTTTAGCCGGTTCTGACATGGTTTTGCAACCACAGAGTTTGTAACTCTTTTTTTCCCCAGTTTGGAAACCACCACTCTGCTCCTCTTCACCCACTAGCAGTCATCACAGTGAAGGAATACATTTGACCTGCAGGTGACAGACTGACTGCAGTCACCTGATTAGCCAGCGTAGTTTCATTAGCATAATGCTAAGGTAATCATGCACTGGGTCCTGGGGAGCAAGTAGCACAGCATTAAACTAATTATACATTCAGGGCTGGGGAGCACAAGTGTGATGCTAAGCTCATAATGCACTGGGGCCTGGGGTGAACTACTGTAGCATCGTGCTAAGCTAATCATGCACTGGGGCCTGGGGCTAACAGCAGCCTATACAGAGAACTACTCCTCTGGTTGGCCTATATGGTAATTCATGCCTATATCTGCTGTTGCGCCCTTAAGGGAACACTCCAGGTATAAGATGTAGCCGCAGTATACATGGACAGCTCATCCCAGGGGAAGCCAGACTCACCTGGGACTGAAGCTAAATCAGCTACTCCGATCAAAGGAAGCCCCTCTACAGACCTGCACCAGCAAAATGCCCCAAAATTCAGTCAGCAAAACACGCACAAGCCTAAACAACCGAAGCAGCCTCTCCCAGCTGGTTTCACATACGCTTTCTCCATATGGTGCCAGTAATAGCTATTAGTCACGGGATATGGCGAAGACATAGATAACGTTACGCACAGCGGAAACTGTATTATTTCTCAATATCCCGGTAAAAAATCAACCTGCCACTCGTTATTCATTTCTCTGCAACACGCTAAAGAACTGACAGGCCCAAATACACACATCATGCAGCCGAATCGTGCCTGTAACCATAGAAATCCCACACGCATCATGCAGCCGAATCGTGCCTGTAACCATAGAAATCCCACACGCATCATGCAGCCGAATCGTGCCTGTAACCATAGAAATCCCACACGCATCATGCAGCCGAATCGTGCCTGTAACCATAGAAATCCCACACGCATCATGCGCCGAATCGTGCCTGTAACCATAGAAATCCCACATGCATCATGCGCCGAATCGTGCCTGTAACCATAGAAATCCCACACACGCCATGCAGCCGAATCGTGCCTGTAACCATAGAAATCCCACACACGCCATGCAGCAGTCTCCTGTCCGCTGCTGCACTACAAATCAATCACAAACCTCCAGCGCCTTTTATGAAGTGTAAGAATGCACTGCGTTTTCTGATTCACGTAGCAGCTTCTTTCCGCAGTATTCAAAACATTCAGGGCTAAATCAACTATTACAGAGTATTTTATTACATTACAGGCATTTAGCAGACACTCTTATCCAGAGCGACTTACACAACTTTTACGTAGCATTTTACATTGTATCAATTTATACAGCTGGATATATACTGAAGCAATTCGGGTTAAGTACCTTGCTCAAGGGTACAACGGCAGTGTCCTTACCCGGGAATCGAACCTGCGACCTTTCGGTTACAAGCCCAGCTCCTTACCCACTGTGCTACACTGCCGCCCCGGCAGTGAGTCCACTTTATGAGTCCACTATGGCCAGAACAGACTCATATAAACTCTGATAGACCTGAATTAACATTGGACATTCCACTGTGTCTGATAAAGATGAATTATTATTATCATTATTGTAATTATTATTAATAATACTTTATTGATATCATGTAGGGCATATACAAATTTACAGCTGAGCAGTCGCTCTACCTTACTCTGCTCATGTGGCCACAGCAGAACTTCCTCCAGGCTCAGCCCATTGCTAATCTACAGTGAATACAGGGCGCCAGTGTGTAATGAGACTGCTCCTGAACACAGTCACTATTATCATTTGTTTTTGCACTCACAGGAACAGACGAGAAGAAAGTTCATAAGATCTAGCACATACGGTCTCGTTATTCATCTCTAAACGCATTGCCCTTATTGCTGTAGTAATAGAATGAGATAACACAGACTGCATCGTAGGCCGGTGCAGTGCTTATGAAGGTGCTATGGCCTGCTTATGAACGTGTTATATAACTCTAAGGAAGCACCTTTCACAGGTTGCTGAATTAAACAACACACAGTTTATTTAGGTTACGAAAGACACCCCTCTGCCCCTTATTCTGCATTGTGAGCATACAGTCAGCGATGAACATCAATTCCTCCTTTAGGGGCATAAATACTTAAACACAATTTAGGGTGAAATTCATAAGAAGTGGATTTTAAGCGAAACGCAAGGGCCCCAGAGCCAGCGCGAGCGCACCAAAAAACATAAAACCACCATTAGGGCCTCGTCAGGCTGTCCAATTCATTCCTGCATCATCATTGCCTTTTCTTTTTTTTTTCTTTTTTTTTAAATGGAGCCTGTCTGTACAACTCAGAAACATATGTATCACCAGCCATGAAAAATTAAAACAGCAGTTTACTCCCTTACCGCAAGTGCTTTTCTGCAAATAATTCATCGGAGGTGAACGGCACGAAAACGCTTCTGATATATAAAACAGTGGGGTCCCGCTTTCTGGGTGTAACCGGTATGAAATATGGATGATGGCAAAGCTGGATACTTTAGGGCACCGCTGGCTAAGTGCTCTTCTCCCGTGACCCTGTTCTACATCCAACGGCTGAACAGGACGGGCTCAACTATTTATGAGCATACCGGCTCCACATGTCTGATTTACACGGACACACACACGCATGGACACAGACACACACACGCATGGACACAGACACACACACGCACGGACACAGACACACATACGCATGGACACAGACACACACACGCATGGACACAGACACACACACGCACGGACACAGACACACACATTTACGGACATGGACACACACACGCATGGACACGGGGACACACACTTACGGACACGGACACACACACGCATGGACACAGACACACACACGTATGGACACGGACACACACACTTACGGACACGGACACACACACGCATGGACACGGACACACACACTTACGGACACAGACACACACACTTACGGACACAGACATACACACACTTACGGACACAGACACACACACGCATGGACACAGACACACACACGCATGGACACAGACACACACACTTATGCACTTCAGAAAAACACACTTATGGACACAGACACACACATTGCCAGCAGCCATACCACCACGCACCCTGCTCCTGCCGACTGGCTGAAGCTAAGCAAGTGTGGGCTTGGTTAGTACGTGGATGGGAGACCACCAGGGAATACTGAGTTGCTGCTGGAAGTGGTGTTGGTGGGCCAGCAGGGGGCAATCTTCCCTCTGGTCAAATGAACCCCAATGCCCCAGTGCAGTGACGGGGACACTGTGCTGTAGGAGATGCCGTCTTTCGGATGAGACGTTAAACCAAGATCCTGACTCACTGTGGTCATTAAAGATCCCATGACACTATTCGCAAAGAGTAGGGGGTTCCCCGGTGTCCTGGCTAAAATCCCAGATCTGGCTCTCGCAAAAACTTGCCACCTAATCATCCCCTGATTTAATTGGCTAAAAAATGTTCTCTCCCTCCAGTGGAGCTTCTCAGTGGCCAACAACAGAGGATTGTGGTTGTACTGGGCAGCTCCCAGGTGTGAATGTGTATGAGTGTGAAGCAGGGCGTTCCTGCAAAAGAGCATCCGTGCTCAGCGAACCTACCCTGGGTAAATAAAGGTTAAATAAATTTTTTTTTTTTTTAAACACACATTTCTGGACACAGAAACACACATATGGACGCAGACACACACATGCATGAACACATACACACACATTTACGGACACAGACACACACACTTACGGACACAGACACACACACACATGGACACAGACACACACATTTACAGACACAGACACACACACTTACAGACACAGACACACACACTTACGGACACAGACACACACACTTACGGACACAGACACGCATTTACAGACACAGACACACACACTTATGCAGGCACAGGCTAGCATTAATTAACACACGTGGCAGAGCTCGCAAAGGCAGTGCAGGGGGCCTTATCTTCCATCTCAGATAAAACTCAAAAACAAACTAAACAAAATCTATAAATGTCATTGTGGTGTGGGGATGGCTGGTTTAAGCAGCCACACCTGCCCTGGGTCAAGCTAATTAGACCTGGCCAATTGGATAATTGGTGAAGAATTAGATAATTGGCCAGGCTAATTGGACCCAGGAACAGGAGTGGCTGCACCTGTGCGTAGTGAGGTAATCACTGCGCACAGGTTAAATCTGCCATCCCCACCCACACCAGGCAGCTTCCGTCATGACAGGGTTAACATCTGCTCATTTGGCTTTACCATCTTGCCAAACCCTCGTGGAATAAATGTGGACTGTTTTGAACATCTTCTCCCTGTGTCTCTGTGCTGGAGGGCCCCAAAGAAAGCCACTTCGGTGGCCTGTGGCAGGCGTGTTTGCCACAGTGGCGCCCAACGTGGGGCTCCTCCGGCACAGGAAAGAGGCACAGGAGGGCCGGCCAGGAAGCACACTGGAGGAGGGGCGGCTGAGGTGTTCCCGACAGGGCTTCGGGCGGATCCTCCGGGCCAGAAATGGGGAGCGGAAGATGACCAGGGAGGGGAAGGAGGCAATCCTCAGCTGGGATGCTGAGGAGCTGCACCTGGCCGAGGAGGCAGGTCAGCGACGGGCGGTGCACGAGAGGTGGTCGCGCCGTGAGCTGGACTTGGCCGGGAAGGCGGGTCAGCCACGGGCGGCGCACGAGCGGTGGCCGCGCCGTTTTGCTTCCTTTCTCGTCCGTTTGGTCGTTTTCAGTTCTTTGTTTTGGCCTGGTTGGTTTGCCCGGAGCCCATGAGGGGATAAGCCTGCAGCCGCCCGCCAGCAGAGCCGACTGGCGGCCACCACAGCCACGAGGGTTCCTGATCCCCAGCACCACAAGGCCAGTCCACCAGCCCACCAGCCCAGCCACCCCACCACAGCCCCTGGAACAGCCCAAGCCGGTGACGCCCCCACCAGCCAGCAGAGCAGCCCAGGACTTCCCGTGCTCCAGGAGGGAGGAGGAAGAAGGGCTGCCTTGTCGTCCGAAGGAGGGTCACCGCATGTACTGGACTGTTCCGGGGCCACCCACCCTGACTTTTAAAAAAAAATTTTGTAGCGTGTTTAGAGTGGTTTTTATTTTTTATTTGTCTTTTGCTTTGTTGGGAGTGCGGGGGTGGGGGGTGGGGGGTGGGGGGTGGGGGGGGGTAGGCTTTGGCCCGTGATTCTCCCTGGCCTCAGTTTGGCGTTGGGGGTATGTGGTGTGGGGATGGCTGGTTTAAGCAGCCACACCTGCCCTGGGTCAAGCTAATTAGACCTGGCCAATTGGATAATTGGTGAAGAATTAGATAATTGGCCAGGCTAATTGGACCCAGGAACAGGAGTGGCTGCACCTGTGCGTAGTGAGGTAATCACTGCGCACAGGTTAAATCTGCCATCCCCACCCACACCAGGCAGCTTCCGTCATGACAGGGTTAACATCTGCTCATTTGGCTTTACCATCTTGCCAAACCCTCGTGGAATAAATGTGGACTGTTTTGAACATCTTCTCCCTGTGTCTCTGTGCTGGAGGGCCCCAAAGAAAGCCACTTCGGTGGCCTGTGGCAGGCGTGTTTGCCACAGTCATCTACAGATCACCATTGATTTTTTTAAGATTGCTCATTTATTTTTAGGGGCTTCTTGGAATACGGTTCTTGTCATAATGTCATTTTCTAATCATTTCTGTGCGTGTGTGTGACATCGGACGGCGTCAGTGGGGTTCTTGAAAAAGCGCAATATCATGCTGAACGTATTAGTAGCGCTGAGGGCCAGTGACCGCCGTGGCGGAACGCACTGAGCGCGCTCAGACGTCCTCATTAGGGGCACCGCTCCCAGTTCCATTAAAGCGGCCCAGGTGCGCGCAGGGAGGCGTGTAATTCCGAACCCGAAGGAGCCGCGCGCGGCGCTCGTTATAAACGCATAAAGCCGAGCGGCGCCCGTCTGCCTCTCCCTCCGCAAGCTGGCGTCCGCCGCGAGCGCCGAACAGCCTGATCCGCGCGTGATTAAGAGGACACGCGGTAGGGCGTTTCCACGGCGCTACCCTTTCAGACCCCACACCTGGCTGTCTGTCTGTCTCCGACACAGGCACAGGTGGAGAGCGATGCGCACGCAGCGCATATACCTGACGCTTCGGCTACATCTAAATTACGTCGCGCGGACGTGTAGATAATCGACGACGCCCGGGAATAACACTACTGCACAGGTCAGGAACGTGAGGGAAACAATGACATTACCGCTGTCACTGACACTACTGCTGTCATTCTCAGGGAAATGGGCAGGTGATTTATCCATAAATGAGCAGGCAGCATTGGCCAGCAAGTCTTCAAAGGGAGGACTGCAGTGTCACTAGCTCTGAAGATGTGACTACATTCTTAAAAAACTAGTTTCCACACGTCTAGAACAATGTATGCCAACGTCTTCATTTGCATATGCATATGCGAGAAAGGCATGCAGTTCTTAATGAATTGATTAGCCACATAGCACCCGCTGCTAATGTAGTGAATTTCAGAGAAAATACAGACATGCTCTCGATGGGTGGGGATCAACCGAGCGGCGTAAAAACTGAGACAGTACGAAGTGGCTTTCTGCTAATTAAACTTAAGGTTAGTGTGCTTTGCATTTGCGACTTACAATTAAACCTTTTTTTATCTTTCTTTTTGAACCTGTGCCTTGAAATAAACGGGTTTTGACATTTATACGTTAGGTTTTCCATACAAACCGGCACAAAATGTCACAGATTTTGACTACGTGGGATTGCAGAGCTACACAGTGTTTCAAATCGCATGATTTCTGAGCAGAAATGGTCACATTTGTGTTTCCTTGGAAATCAGACCGAAGGAGGAAGCCAGTTGACACTTTGGTCTTTTTTGCTGTGTTTTTTTCCAGAACTCATGATGCTGCAGTAGGCATAGGCTCAGACAACGGTGTTGGCTTTGACATACATAGACTAATACATTTAAATGAACATTAGTCAATAGCACAATACTATTTACAACATGACTAACAAAAATAAAAATATTGTAAACCTAACTGTTGATTGTGCTTGTTTAATTTCATTGTTGATAAAGCTAAAGCTAACACCAACACAAAGCTAAAGCTCACACTAACATAAAGCTAAAGCTCACACTAACACAAAGCTAGAGCTCACACCAACACAAAGCTAAAGCTCACACTAACACAAAGCTAGAGCTCACACCAACACAAAGCTAAAGCTAACACTAACACAAAGCGAAAGCTAACACTTACACAAAACTAAAGCACACACTAACACAAAGCTAATGCTCACACCAACACAAAGCTAAAGCTCACACTAACACAAAGCTAAAGCTAACACTAACACAAAGCTAATGCTCACACCAACACAAAGCTAAAGCTAACACTTACACAAAACTAAAGCTCACACTAACACAAAGCTAATGCTCACACTAACACAAAGCTAAAGCTCACACAAATACAAAGCTAAAGCTCACACTAACACAAAGCTAGAGCTCACGCTAACACAAAGCTAAAGCTCACAATAACACAAAGCTAAAGCTAACACTTACACAAACTAAGTTGAACAGAAGCACTCCCTGGCAATATCCAGCACAGCTACTATAAGGAGGAATACACTGGTATTCAAAAAGATTCATATATATTTATTAAAATATAAAAATGGGTATGTTGTCCCAGCAAAGCTCAAAACGAAATGTATTTATTTATTTCGTTTTGAGCTTTGCTAGGACACCATACCCATTCTTATATTTTATAATAAATAAATAAAAATATATAACATAATCACATATATATATGATTTATTCTTTCATCCGTCTATTCTTCTGATTTAGAATGCTTTACCACTCTGCTCCTGGATTGATTTCATGGATTCATAAGTAGCTCTATCTTTCTTCAGCACAGATTGGCACTGGTATCAAATAACACCAGGGGAGTCAATGGCAGCGTACACATCGGTGTCATCCAATCACAAACTTGTAGCTTGCCCTGCCCACTCACGTGTTAGGTCTTCTTCAATTGGGTGGAATAATGAAGGGGGTGGGGTGGGGAAGGATAAATAATATAAGATGGCCCTGCACTACAAAATGGCATGAGCAGTATGAAACTGGGGAGTTCCAGTGAGAGAGAAAGCAAGAGAAAGAGAGAAAGAGAGAGAGAGAAAGAGAGAGGGGGGGGGGGAGAGCGAGAGAGAGAGAGAGAGAGATGTAATGGGAGTAAGCCAGTGTGCATGCTTAATGAGAGACAGAAAGCTATGTATGCTGAATGCAGCTCAGAAACACCTCCTCCCTCAGTCCCCATCCCCTCCCCTCAGCTGGGCTAGGAGTGATCCACCCAAAAACACCAGCGGTGATCCAGTCACACAGGCCTGGGGTTCTCAAACCTGGGGTCCCCTCTGTATGCTTCTTTACCTTCCAAACCAGCTGCACAATCAAAGGGATGATTTGGCCTCATGAGCTCTCCAGGTAATATTGCGTCAGTGGTAGCTACGCAATAACTGTATTATTCACATTTAAATCAGTCAGCCAAACTAATGCTTCCATTCCAAGCAATACGCATTAAAACAGAAAATGGTCCGTTTTTTTAAAAATCAATGAAATCAGGCTGGCTGATAACATCATCGGGGTCCTATTCGCATCTGGCCACCTGGTTACTGAAACGAAATGAAAACATTCGGCCACTGCACGAGGAGATGAGGCAGCTGAGCATACAGTGGGGGGGGGGGGGGGGCATAGTGCCAGGTTTGGGGACCCCTGCCCGAGAGCTCGAGAGCCCGTTCTCGCGCCCCGCCCCTCGGTACCTGCGTTTGAACGTCAGCACCACGCCCAGCAGGATGATGACGAACATGAGGATCCCGGCGATGACGCCCGCCATCTTGACGGTGCTGTCCACCTGCTTCTCCGGCTCCACGGCGTTGGAGTTCTGCGTGGAGGCGCCTGCGGTGGGGAGGGGGGGGGGGGCAGAGAGACATCACAGAGAGGGGGGGAGGAGTTTACCTAGCGACCGCGCGCACGCACACGCTCACCACGACCACATGGGAGGAGAGAGAGAGAGACAGAGAGAGACAGAGAGAGAGAGAGAGAGAGAGAGAGAGAGAGAGCGAGAGGGAGAGAGCGAGAGAGAGAGAGAGAGAGAGAGAAAACACAGGCCACCACAGCACACGCACGGGCATGCAATATTCCGTGGCTGTGCGGGACACATTTAACTGGCATGAGTCGTGGAAGAATGAGCCAGACGTTTATACCGGTCTGTTAGGCATGCTGCTGTATCCAAGGGCTTTAGAAAGGGAACAATCAGGTCTGTAATCTGGGAATGGACAAGCTATGACCACTGTTAGGTGACGTGACTTCACAAAGGAGCACGGGTTTTGACGAATGGGGGGGGGGGGGGGGGGCGGCGCCGATGCACATGCATATCCGAGCTGGGCTCGTACAGGGGGGACACACAGGGGCGGGAATGATTTGGGCGCTGATGTATTGTCATTTCTCTCACTGACATGTCGTGTCAAGACAAATAAATCGGGGGGGCGGGCGGCAATGTTTTAATGGAATTTCAAACCCATCCAAATGTTATTGCACACGACAGTGCCACATGTAAAAGCAGACCCGGCGTCTATGCCTGGGGCAGGAGGGGGGCGTCATGGAAAGAAAAAGCATGGAGCTGTTTCAATGAGATGGGATGCACACACACACACATGCGCACACAAGCACATGCACACACACAAATACACACAGACACACACATACACTCATACATGCATGCACACAGACACACACACACACACACACATACATACACACACATGCACACACACAAAGACATCCTTGAGAATGAGAAATAGACACATGTCCTGGATGGTGGTGGAAAAGAGAATAAAACATGACTGAGTGACTGTGTAACTGAGTGATGGAGTGATTGTGTGACTGTGGGTGACTGAGAGTGACTGTGAGTGACCATGTGATTGTGAGTTACTGACTAAGAGTGTCTGAGAGTGACTGTGTGTGACTGAGAGTGTCTGAGAGTGACTGTGAGTGACTGAGAGTGTCTGAGAGTGTCTGTGAGTGACTGTGAGTGTCTGTGAGTGGCTTAGAGTTGCTGAGAGTGACCAGAAGTGACTGAGAGTGACTGAGAGTGACTGTGAGTGGCTTAGAGTTGCTGAGAGTGACCAGAAGTGACTGAGAGTGACTGAGAGTGACTGTGAGTGGCTGAGAGTGACTGTGAGTGACAGAGTGATTGAGAGTGACTGTGAGTGACTGAGAGTGACTGAGAGTGATTGTGTGTGACAGAGTGAGTGAGAGTGACTGAGAGTGTCTGTGAGTGACTGAGAGTGATTGTGTGTGACAGAGTGTTTGAGAGTGATTGTGAGTGACTGAGAGTGATTGTGTGTGACAGAGTGTTTGAGAGTGACTGAGAGTGATTGCGTGTGACTGTGAGTGACTGTGTGTGACTGTGTGTGACTGTGAGTGACTGAGAGTGATTGTGTGTGACAGAGTGTTTGAGAGTGACTGAGAGTGATTGTGTGTGACTGTGAGTGACTGAGAGTGGCTGTGTGTGACAGAGTGATTTAGAGTGATTGTGTGTGACGGAGTGATTGAGAGTGACTGAGACTGAGTGTGTGTGACTGAGTGACTGTACTGAACTGAAATCTTCCTTAAATGACCTCAGGCAACTCTAACCAGTTTAAAAATTACAGCTGGAAATTGGCCTTGACCAGAAACCACTGTTTTCTTGTCTTTTTTTCCCCCTGGTTGGAATAATGTGAAATCGTACTGTTCCAAACAACTAAACAGCCAACACCTCTGTGATGCGCTGTGTGTGACTTTGGCAGACAGAGCCCAACAGAGCCCACAAAAACCATAATTCTGCAGGCAGTTCCACTTCAGTACGACCGCCTAGCGCGGCCGCCATTAAGGCCCACCGTACACAATTACAGCACCGTAACATGAGAAACGCAAAAACCCGCTGTTAAATTGCGTCGCTCGGATTTAGTCGACAATAACCCTGTGGCCTGGATTTAAAAAAAAACAACTGTCCCTAACAAGCACACACACACACAGGTCGTATACCGAGTTCAGTGGTTCGTTTTAGCGACCGCCACAATCGCCGAACTATTTTTGTGTAAAAAGAAGAAAAAAAGTTCAGCTGTGAGTATGAGATATTAAAACAATTCTGGCTGAATCCTGTTCCGTTTCTCCCTGACCACAGTTAGCTGCAGAGCACCAGCTTGGACAAACGTGACCATCCGTAGCATGGCGTGCTGTAGCGGTTCTAGAAAGGTCTGTGGTACAACTAAAAGCTTTAGGGTCAAAATCAATGACGGACAGTTCTACTGCACACTTGGTACATGACCCAAATTTATTCAGTTAAGTAACCGGCTTTATAAATGTACGAGAAATGGAAATATCCATGCAAGTCAACTTCTATATGTACATTTCCAGAGAAAATGTAATTTTTAAGAAAACTTATTTTTGTCAGCACTTATCCACCGCAAACATCTACTGTACATGTGGTTGGGATGGTGACACCTAGTACTTATTTTCTTGACAGGTGCATATTAGAGACTAAACTGTTTCCTTCACAGGTACATATTAAAGGGTCTAAACTGTATTTCCCGGAAAGTACTGCATTGGCACAACAGGAACAAGCACAGCTACAAATGATTTACTCCCGTCAATACTGAAACACAAAGTATTTAAATTTCTTACGAGGAGGTCTGACCTCAGTAGTCAATGTCAGCGCACCGCGTACTTATTTAGCGGAAAGTGTTCTCTTATAAATAGTGCAGATCTCATTTGAATTCTGAATCTTATTTCAAACACGGACTTATTATTTACAAATTAATAGATTTGTTCATATCAAATCAATCACCGGCTCAGTTCCTGTAGGTCTTATTTATATTGTGACCCTTTCTGAGTGCTTTGCTAATGGCGTTCAGTTCAGTGGGTCTTTAATGTTTGCCAAAAGCCAGTTATTACAGTCATGTAGTAAGATAGAATAAGCCATGTGAAGATTTATGAAAATTTGCTAGGTAGTATTTCATTATTCAATCTTGAGTGATGTGCAATGCTACTTGGCCAGCACAAAGCAATAACCATTTTTTTTTGGATGTTTCAGGAGAGAAGAGTGTCATTTAATGACTGTACGGCTAAATGGAAAAAATAACCATGTTAAACGATTAAAAGCACAGGAATGCACTGATTCTGTTGTGAGCGTGAATCCATTTCATCTCTTCACATCACTGGCTCCCTTTTACAAAAAAAAAAAAAAAAAAACCCAGAGGGCAAATATCCTTTTGAACATTCAATCAAAGTCACTCCCTTTCCATAATCTGGGAACAATAGAGAAATAAGGTCATTTTTGGCTGAGAGGACAAAGGATGTGCAAAAAGGCTCTCTCTCTCTCTCTCTCGAGCCAATCGCAGTCCCCTATAGAATTCCACGGACAGCCGTAGCATTAACGGCAGGTTTATAGCTCCTCTGCCGGAGCTCTGTATAATTTTTTTAAGTCGCGAGCGGTGCTATTAGGAAACATGCAGACGCGGTAAGCGAGGGATCGTAGCGGAAGCGGATAAAATTCTGACTCGGTTGAGGAGTCGGTCATTATTTCCCATCAGCCAGTGGGCTCGACAATCCCCCCGCGTAAATGAGAGGTGGGCAGGATCCTCCTCATCCCTCACGGATGTCACGGAGGCCGGGGCGAGGATTGGATCGGCGTCTCCCCTTCCCGCGAAAAATGCAGAAATCCATTTAGCGGCGATTGCGAGATTCCGCTCAGATTCGCCGCGGGCCCTTTTTTTGCCGCCCGCCGAGCAGATGGAAAATAATTTGGCGTGTGTGGCGGAAGCCAGCGCTTCCCTTCCCAAACCGCCAAAATGAGAAACCCGCGGAAACAGGCCGAATAGACTGGAGTAACCCAGCAAACACACGCCCAACAGCATGTGCTGCACAGAGCGCTGATGAGTTTGTGTGAGTGTGAGTGTGTGTATGTGTGTGTGTGTGTGTGTGTGTGTGTGTGAGAGTGTGTGTGTGTGTGTGTGTGTGTTTGTGTGAGTGTGAGTGTGAGTGTGTGTATGTGTGTGTGTGTGTGTGTGTGCGTGTGAGTGTGAGTGTGAGTGTGTGTGTGTGAGAGTGTGAGTGTGTGTGTGTGTGTGTGTGTGCGTGTGAGTGTGAGTGTGTGTGTGAGTGTATGTGTGTGTGTGTGTGTGTGTGTGTGTATGTGTGTGTGTGTGTGTGTGTGAGTGTGTGTATGTGTGAGTGTGTGTATGTGTGTGTGTGTGTGTATGAGTGCGTGAGTGTGTGTGTGTGTGTGTGTGTGTTTGTGTGAGTGTGAGTGTGAGTGTGTGTATGTGTGTGTGAGTGTATGTGTGCTTGTGTGTGAGTGTGTGCATGTGAGTGTGTGTGTGAGTGTGTGTGTGTGTGTTCACAGCTGGTTCTTTCTGAATGGCTTGTGTATCCTCAGCAGCTGTGCTCTGTTCTCAGCGCTGATTGAGGGCAGGAGTTCACCCCGGCAGGACGGAGGCTCATCTCTCTGTTCCGCCGGTGCTCCGACACGACGGCGGCGCCGACGCCGACCCGCCGTCGGGCCGTTAGCAGGAGGAGCGGGGCTGAAAACACAGCCCCTGAGCGTTTTTAACCACGACCCTGCCGGCGAGGAGCCTCTTTCCCGCGGACCACGCGACAACAGGGTTCGCCTCAGCTGGAAGATAGCGAGAAAACCTCCCTTTCCTTGCTCGTAAAAACACCTTTCATTGTTGCTGATGACATGATTTATTTATTTATTTATTTATTTATTTATTTTTTGGCAATATAATTATATGTAACGGAAATATGAGAGTATGTTGCAACAGCCTACAAATATGCAGTATTTTTGGAAATGTAATGTTAAAATATTAAACAGATTCCATAGCAATTTATTGAAATTTAAAGAGAAGATTGCATTTCCTGAAAGCTGCAATAATGTGTACATTGGCTATATATTGTGAAGTGCCGCAATATCCTGACTTCATTTCATTTCATTGCATTGCATTGTAATATTTTCCATTTTTGTGAGGGCCTGTCACTTTTAGGACCCTGTAGGCTTACAGCATGGTCTGACCCTATAGGGTCCTAAGGGGAAAACGACACAGTGACACGCCAGTTAAAAGCATCGCCACTGACCCAATGAATTGGGCATGAAAGTGTCCGTTTTTGGAAGACGCGAGACTGAACTGCCGGCGCGTTTTCGGAGTTTCGAGTAACCGCGGAAACAGGGACAGGCTTGAGCGCTGCGTGTTGGATGAGGTGGGGTCGAGCTCGCGTTCGGGGGGAAGGAACCGAGGCTGCGCTGTTTAGGGGGGAATCCCCAACTCACAGTTTAAAGGCTCACGCTCCCAAATCAGTATGAGACAGCTACACAGACCCGGATTGGACAGGCTGGGGTCCGGAGGGAAACCTAATTTAAAGGTCCCCTCCCCCCTGTCTCCTGCCGGCCCGTACTGGCTAAGCACCACCCTGCAGGGTACTTCAGTCCCAGGCCATCCCGTCCAATCCCATCTCGAGACCTGGTGCAGCTCAGCCAATGGCTGGGGAGGGATTGTTCTCTGATGGTTTTTACAACTATGGAAGAACTTTCCCCCAGTCCTTCGCACTGTGACTGGACACAGCTCTGCCAGTCTGGAGATGGTCACCAAGGAAACCAGTCGTTGCCGTTGAAAATCCCGCCTTAACCTCCGTTATCAGCACTCTAAATTTCTCATTTACAGTTCTTTGACGGTTTCTTCTTTTTTTAGTTTATCTTTTCAGGAAATGTTTGCAAATGGTCTCTCTAACTCCCACTTTAACTGGAGGAGATCAAAGATTAATGTGTCAAGCTCCCTAAAGACAGCAATCGTTCGGTGCATTATTTAAAACCTCTTGATCCGTGGTAAAAATCTTAATCTTCCCGTGATTAAAAGCTCACCACACACTGACTCACACTCGCAGGGCTGGCTGTTTGCCAAAGTGGATATGCAAATCCTTTTATTTTGGCTCGGGGTAAAATTAAGTATCAGAAAGGTATTGTTTTAAACCCACAATATTAAAAAATAATCCCGTGCATTGAATGGAAAGAATTAGTTCAGCAGGCTACCGTGCTCATAGAGTAGCGCCACTAGCCTGCTTTTAGCTCCGTGCAAAAACGAAAGCATACATGGAACTTTATTAAAAGAGTGTCTGTGCGGAGGGCTGATATATCAGCATGGGGGGGGGGGGGGGCACAGGGATTGGGAGTGTGGGACGGGGCGGCGGTAAGGAGGGTTGCGGAGGACGCTGTTAGCGGCTGTTCTCTGGTAGTGTACAGGGCCGCGACAGGGATTAGCGCTGTAGTGCCTGGGTGTCGCTAACAAGATTAGCATCTCAGTGACGGAGCAGCAGGTCATATGGGCTCAGATTAGTCTTTCTATTCGTCTAATCTGTCTGCAGAGTAGACCACGCATGGCAATAATGTACAGATCTATCTGTACAGTAACTCGCTCATAGCAGTAGTATATAAACTGCACTCACCGGTAATGCACAGGTCTATCTAGGTTATAATGCACATAGCAGTAATACACAGGTCTAGCTGCAGCGGTAATGCGCAGGTCCAGCTGCACAGGTCTAACTGCAGAATAATACGCAGGTCTAGCTGCAGCAGTAACGCACAGGTCTAGCTGCAGCAGTAATGTGCAGTTCCAGCTGCAGCAGCAATGCGCAGGTCTAACTGCAGAGGCAATGCGCAGGTCTAGCTGCAGAGGCAATGCGCAGGTCTAGCTGCAGAGGCAATGCGCAGGTCTAGCTGCGGAGGCAATGCGCCGGTCTAGCTGCGGAGGTAATGCACAGGTCTAGTTGTGCAGGCCTAGCTGCAGCGGTAATGCGCAGGTCTGTTTGCACAGGTATAGATGCTGTGTAATCTGCGTGCAGCAGTTAGGCCGCAGGAGCGGACCGCGCTCTCTCAGTGAGCGTGCTCTGGAATCCTAGCGCTCCCCAGCGTTCTGGCCGGCCCCCACGCACAGCGGTTAAACTGCACCGATGGGCAAACGGCAGATGTGCATGCCGCTGATTTTATCTCCTCCTTATTCTTTAAATTTCATTCAGTCGCTTCCAATTATCTAAACAGCTGTGTACACCAATGCCTGTTAGCGCCTTTAATTGGACCACAATAAAAAAATATATATTTTCCCCAAAGGTTTTTCTACAGCTGTAGCTCACGACTTCATCAAAAATGTCAGATGGAATGTGCCCGACTGGAACATTAAGAGCGGGAGCTGACGTGAAGTCCTGGAACGGATTTGCCTTGGTGGTGCACCCGGATTCCTTATGCAGAGGAGCCGTGTTCCAGGAACTAGACTGTAACCCACGGGTTTAAACTCCTGTTCTGGTGAGTTGGGAGTACCTACAGGTTTTTGTGGTTTCCCTTTAATCAGCAGCCATTTTTGGCCTTTGAAAGAAGGAATGTGGACCCGAGCCAATCAAAGACTTAAGCTCATAAGCGCTGAAAACATTTTAAAAAGCAGACAGTCTGGCCCCCCAGGATTGGAGGTTGCGCTCCCTGCTCCAGCCTCCTGGCTGACACAGATAGACACCAGACACTTTATGACACGTGGGGCTTTGGAACAACTAAATTAGATTTAAATGACAAATATTGTCATGCGAGATTTTAGCATTTTGCATATACTGAATATGTATCATAAAAGAATGCCTCAGTCCTGTACATCTTAATCATATAGCAAGATTAGCATAAAGTAGTGGTTCGCTACAAATTATTGAGCTGAGTAAATGCACGTTTTTCTTATATTTTTGCTATATTGCTAGTCGACAATCTCTCCCCCCCAAAGATTTCTTGGGTGGTAATTTTCGGCAAAAATAAACACACTGTGCAAAAACCCATCTGGGGATATTCGATTGTTATCACAATGGGCTTCACAGCGGCACGCGGTAAGGCAAAGCGGCGGTGGCCAGCATTCCAGCTCAGTCATTTCCCTGTCACACATACATCCCATAATGATCACGTTATGTGTGGCCATGAAAACCCGGGAACGATTTACGCAACCGAATGACCTGGATGTGGCCTTACCAGAGTTATCGAACCAGGCAATTATCCGGGGCGGCCCGTCCGTTCGCGGCCAGGTAAAGACGTTCGGAAAAGCCAGCAGGAAGCGCTGACGTGACGGCAGTCGCCGCCGTAGACGCACGGGCCGCCGTCGCCGTATCGTAAAGCCAGACGGGAGCGCGGAATTTAAGAAAAAAAACAATCGCTTCGTTTTTTTCTACCGTCAGCTCCATTTGCGGTTCGAGTTAGAGTTCAACCCAAGTGTGAAATAAAGCACCGGCTCTTCTCAGAGAGCTTCGCATTACCGGAAATCGCCCGCCGTTTCCCCCCGGTTAAAGGAGAATCGCCACCTTCGAGGCGTTTGCACGTTTTGGGAGCCGCTGAAAAACGCAGTTTCGGCCGCAGATTGCTAGGTGTCGGAATGACGCGTTTTTTTGTTCTTTCTGAAAGTGGACGCTGCTCAGATT